>NW_015169189.1:7194-72169 GCF_001447785.1 Gekko japonicus | reverse complement strand
CTTTTTGCTTTTTAATAAAGAGGGATGTTAAACCATATGAGTTTCTACCTACTCTGAAGGGAAGTCCAGACAGAGGTTCACCACTGAGATCTCAGAGTCAGCTTGCATGTTAATGGAGAAAACAAGCAAGCATGGTTTGCTTTCCCATCTTCCTTTATAATGTGTGAAGTCAGACATGAACATTTCACCTGTGATGAGATCAATGACAGCTAGATGTCATTTAGAATTCCCAAATCTCTTTGCAAGTGAAGTGTGTACACCCTAGTTTTGCAAGGGTCAGATACGCTTCTGCTTTCCCTGCTGTATCTTGTAAAGGATGCAGGACTGTTGGGGATCTTTAAGACCCTCACTTTCTTGCTCACAGCAATAACTATCACCACTTTATAACTTCATTTTTCAGTATTACTAAATTACTATTCTCTGTTATTTTGACAGTCACTTATTAGCTACTTAAAATGTGATACCCCACCTTTCAAACAGAGATCAGTATCCAAGGCAGGTTCCTGCACTATTTAAAACACCAAGAAGACAATCAGAATGAGTAAAACAACTTAACTGACAGAACAAAAAAAATTATAATACTGTCAATAGATAAATGAAAATTTTCAGACAAAGTCTGGCAAGAGGGTTCTATAATTTGGGGTCCTCTGAGAAGGCCCAAAAGTTGCAAGTACCCAGAACAGGGCTTCAGTTGAAGAAATATCTGGTTTATGTTTGCAAGGGGGATATAGCCAATGAGAAGTTAATTACAGCTTGCTTTAGTTGACATGAAATATAATTAGCAAAATACTTTCTTCTTTACATCACACTGAATCTTTCCCACATTAACCACTATAACTCAGTCAGTGTCTGCCTTCTTAAAATCTAATGTAGCAGAAGTAACCGGGACAGCTCATTGCCAATCTTGCTACATTTAAAAGACAATAGCAAAACTCAGAACACTTCAGTATAAACTAGCCATCACTTTCATAGAGAAGTTTCAGGACTACTTTCAAGATACGTGTTCTTCTCAAGCATAGAGCTAATATGTGTTTTAGTTAGCAGTAACTAAAATGT
Source organism: Gekko japonicus (assembly GCF_001447785.1). NCBI lineage: Eukaryota > Metazoa > Chordata > Lepidosauria > Squamata > Gekkonidae > Gekko > Gekko japonicus. The sequence goes on along the minus strand of NW_015169189.1, from coordinate 71,113 downwards.
GCAGCTGTACTGGATCCATTGAGTCCAGTATCCTGTTTTATACAAAGGCCAACCAGATGCCCTAGAGGAAGCATTAAAAAGAAATGCACGCTGCCAATGTTCCCTCTAAGCTGTGGAGTCTTGTGAGCAAAACTTCTACTTTGTGAGCTACTGGCATTAAAGTTCTGAGCGAGTAATTTGGCCACTGCATCAATTAGTTTGCTCTGGAGCCCTCCTTCCTGAGCTAAGACAAAAATCTGTGAGCTGGAGCCTAAAAAAACTGTGAGCTAGCTCACACTAACTCAGCTTAGAGGGAACATTGCACGCTGCATATTCAACTAAGTTCCTTCTCATGGAATGGGTCTTTTCCTCTTGGTGACCTCCCCACATGCTCAGAGATAATCAGCACTAAGGGACTTTGTGAACAACATCACCAAACCCAGGAACAAGAACTGAACCAAAATTGCTAGAATGTGCCACGCAACCAGGTCTTCAAACAATAGGCCAGTAAACAGAAATGGACAACGGTAGAATGTGCCACACAACCAGGTCTTCAATAGGCCAGTAAACAGAAATGGACAACCAACTTCTCCAGAAAGTAGGCACTTGTTTTTCTACCTCTCTATTCATAGACTGTCAAGGCAACCAAAACTACTAATATCTCTCGTTCACTACGGTACGATTTGCCACACGTATATATTTGCTTTAGCGTTCGAGCACAGCGTTCCAGTGCTTTTACCCTTCAGCACCTGGAGCAGACAGGCAAGCGACGCTTCATCCCAAGCTGCACCATCCTCTCCCTACCCCTACCCCCCAAAAAGGAAGGGGGAATTCACATCGCCTTCTACCCACCACTCACCGTATAACCCCTTTCCAACTCGCTCTCCTCATAGCGAAACGAGGGGACGAAAACCTCCATAGCAAGATCAGTACGAGAGCAGAATCTGACTGGAACCGCGACAGACGGGGGGAGAAAAGGGGACGAAGAAAGAAGGGGACCAGGGACGCCCCTGGTGCAGGGCGCGCTGGCAGGGGGACTTTACGGCCCCCGAGTAGCTCACAGCCTGGCAGAAGAAGCCATCTGCAAGGGCAAATCATGTGACTGGCGGTGACCAACCTTTTCCTATCTCTATGGGAACCACCGCCTCTCCCTCTCACGTGATTCTTGCTCCAGACCCTGGGAAAGGCCGGCAAGTGGGGGAGAGCGCATAGCGGGGAGCAACAGGGGACGGACAGTAGAAAAGGGAGGGGGGGGGGAGAGAAACCGCGTCAACCTTTTCTCTGTGCAAGACCTGGCCTTGTGCGACGAAGTATGACACGGTGACCGTTAGAACTGAAGTGCTTTGTCCTTATAATCTAATGCCTGGACACACACATTGCCGCGGGGGCGGGGGGGGGGGGGGGGGGGGGGGGGGGCGGAGCGGATAAACAGCTATTGGGACCAAAATATATTGAAATCAACGTTAGGTTACACACGTTTACTATGAAGCTTGACTTTGTTACGACCCCCCTTCCATAATACTGTGGCCCATAAATATATTGAAATCAACGTTAGGTTTCCCACATTACTATGAAGCTTGAATTTGTCACGACCCCCCTTCCATAATAATGTGGCCCGTCTCTCTTCCTGTAGCAAACTTGCAAGGCGTGTTCGAAATAAGTACAATTAAACAGAACAGGCGGTACCCCTTCTTACGCCAATGTTGAACCCAGGCTTGTTCATAGCCATAGCTATGTCCCTGTTTCCGGCTGACTTCAGTAGACCGCAGTCACCCTTTTCCTTTTGGCATTGCTATCCGCTGTTGTAGTTCCCTAGTGCCCTGTAAAGTCCAGCTCCCAGTTCAAAGGGCAGCACTAAGGGATAACTTTAGTCAGGAACAGAGACTCTCTTGTCACTTACATGGAGGACAAATTCAAGTAGTTTTCTCCTTCAAGTGTAAGAAAGCCTAATTCGTGTTGGGTTTTTTAAGTTCAAATAGATTCAAATCATGCAGTTCTAGTATCCAGCACTTAAGTCTATTCACAATGGTGAATTGAAATAAGGACTATAGCTAGTCAATGCTCGAGGAAAAAATGAGGAACTAGGTTCTGCCAACCTCTATGTATCTGGAGTTCTGGAATTACAGTTGATCGCCAGAGAGGAGTTTCCTTGCAGGAATCGCAGCTTCAGAGGGACTCTATGGCATTATATTCCTACTGAGCTGCCTTCGCTCCCCAGATATACCCTCCAAAATTTGTTTTAAATATCACCATGAATGCTTATTTACAGTAATCCTGTTGCTGAGTCTTTCCAGAGCACCAGAGTTTACAAATGTTGGAGGGTGGGTTAGATAAGTATTTTATGCCGCTCTGCCCCATAACCTCTGTCCAATTTCTTGCAATTTTGGCATTATTCCTGTTCCTCAAAGGATTCACAACTGAAGTGATATCTTTCAGAATTAGAATATACAAATATGATAAAAAGAGCAGTTTCTCACAGAACAGAGAACTATTATCTTCTATTATACCAAGTTTACCACTATAACTTTAAATTTATACATCTTGATCTATCACTATAAATTTGTTATCTTACAAAGATACTGCATGATTTTTTATTAGTTGTTGGCTGTAACAGCCAGCCTTGGCTACCCCTCCAATATACCACATATTGTAAAATACTGGTTTGTGTCTGAAGACCAATCCTATACAGTTTAAAGGAATTAGTCAAATAAGTTTCTAGTACTTGATACTATGGCTACAACATGAATATCTAGCACAAAAATGCTTCATTTTTCACAGTAGTGGTTCAAGTACTTAACTCAGTTTAATTCTAAAGTGATTTCAGTCATGCTCTGCAGATCAGAATGGTAACCTCTACATTTTTCCTAAGAGAACTGAGGGAGCAGTCCTAACTAGGTTGATTCAGAAGTCCAATTTTATTCAGTAGGGCTTCTCACTCCTCTCCTTCACTGGATTATGCTATTGTAAATTAAAGATGAATAACAGAACACTGAATTTTGTTTTCTTTCAAGATTGACACAGCATTGATACAAAACTGCTATTTTGAAATTAAACTGATGCCCTGAAAGTTCTGCTTTTGAATTAGAGCATATCTTTAGGAAATTGTATCCAAATAATATCAACTCTTGTATGGATTTTCTTGAGAGAACTTGAATTGCCTTTGCCAAAAATGCATACAAGAAAACCCCAAGAGCAACACAAGGTAGTGCATATCATCCCACAGAGAGGATAAAGTGTTAGGAGACTCCAAGTAAGCATCCCTTAGTACACATGTTCACACCATGAGCCAAAGAGTGCACATTTCTAGCCAAGGCACCTTATGAGCCTAACTTTTAATGAGAAAATTCATCTGTGACCACACAACTGGCACAGTTACAAAACACTCCAGGTGTGTCCTCAGTACTGTTTTCAGCACAAGTCATATCATGGCCAAAAATTGAGCGCAGTACATATTATTGGTTTTAAATTCCTAGAATTATGATTTTAACATTAAAATCTGACTGACTAACAGTTAGAAAAAAACTACAAGAAGCCAATTTTCAAGTAAGAGTGATTCTTAGTTATTTACTCTTCACTTACCTTTTTCTGGAAAAATGAAAATTACCTAACAGAGATGGCTCACCAGAACACTGCAATTGTAATTGCTCCAAAGAGTCATTGACCCCCACTCAAGGATCATATAACATATTTCCTCTGTCAAACAGCTACAATCCCATTTTTTCCCCAAATTTACAAGTAGTCACAGGTGCAAAGTATGTATGAGGCTACAACCAGTGAGAATATTTGTGGCTAGTGTTTACATTACTACAACAGGACAGAATATAGTTGCAAAAAGCCAGCGGCCAGCTATGCAAAGAAAAACCTTTGTTATTCAGCACTCATGGGGGATGGGTGTTGCTGGTTAATCAAATGTGCTGGATAGTCAAGTTTAGTGTTTTATTCCAGTTCCTACCCACAGGAATTCCACCAGCCAAACCCCACCCTATGGGAATGCCCTGCTGACAGCATCCACACCCAGAAGGACCTTCTCCCCCCACTCAAGCCACAGAGCAGTCTTATGCAGCGGGCAGACAAGCAAGCTGCCTGGGAGCCCTCTTTCAGAGCTAGTCCCTGACAACTTGAGGCAGGTTGAGGAGGAAGGAGGAACCCAAGGGTGGCAGCTGGCAGTGCCAGCTGTCAGACATCCATCAATGGCCAGTGGCTAGGGTTGCTAGGTCCCCCCGGCCACCAGTAGGTGATAGGAGACAGATGTAGGTTGGGAAACTCCTGGAGATTTAGGGATAGAGCCTTGGGGTGTCAGGGATGTCAGGGACCTCAGTGGGGTACAATGCCATAAAGTCCACTGTTCAAAGCAGCCATTTCCAGTCTGGAGATAAGATGTAATTCCGGGAAATCCCCAGGTCCCACCTGGAGGCTGGCATCCCTACCAGTGGCATCAACCTGGCTGGTTAGAGATGGGAGCAGGGCATGCATGCACCCAAAGATAGAGTTGTAATGGCTGAGAGGGTAAAGCTTGCCCTTTGGGTGATGCTGGCTAAAGATTTTACTGTATATCCCAGTTCATACTACATTTTCATATGTGATCACAGTACAGCACTTGTTTGCATATACATATAAGAGTTCAGAATATGCATTTATGTCATCTTCATCTCTGTACATATTCACTTTGTATAATTTGGTGCACAACTCATTATTTATTGTCAACATAAAATTTCAGAGAATGAAACTATGGATGTTATGTTATCTTTACTAAATATAGTGTCACTGAAATTTAATAGTTCACCTTTCAGAACATAGTGCTCCAAATCCAAGTAAAAATAATCTGAATTTTTTTTAAAAGTTAAACCAGATTCAGAACCAAGGAAATAAAAAGTACTGGCTTATGTTTCACGAGATATATCCCTTTATTCAGGGGTCATTTCCTGCGAGAGCGCACAGGAGCGGAGCTCTGGCAATAAGGAGCCCACCCCCTGCTCCCAGCAGCCCTCAGTCGAACCATGAGGAGCAAGAAGCAGCCAGGTAAGTTGCAGAGCCCCCCCCCCGGCCCGCCTTCAGGTACAAGCTCTCCCTCCTCTGTGAGGGCAGATCTGCGTGTTCCCCCTCCCCAATAGCTAGCAATCCAAAACAGTCCAGTGGAGCCTGAGCGGTGGGTGTTGCCTTCTGATACACTTCTGGTGATGTCAGGGTGTGTGGCATATGCAAACAAGTTATTTATTTATTTATTTATTTATTAGGCTTATATCCCGCCCTTCCACATGGGCTCAGGGCAGCTAACAAGAGGCAATTGCCATACATAACACTAAAACCAGATAAAACAATCAATTACATTTTACACTTAAAATTGGTGCTCACAACAATATATCATTCAAGACGGGGACTCCAATACAATGTTTCAGAGGTTCTACTGTCTCTTCTTGATCGGTCTGCACTCTGTCCATTCTCCATTCTTAAAGCCAGTTCACATTGCCAAAGATGGCAGCGCGGTGGTGGCACAGTGATGGTGGCGGCTCCCACTCAAAAGCCTGGCGGAAGAGCTCCGTCTTGCAGGCCCTGCGGAACTGCATAAGGTCCCGCAGGGCCCTGATCTCCTTCAGGAGCTCGTTCCACCAGATAGGAGCCGCCACCGAAAAAGCCCTGGCCCTAGTCGCAGCATATTTGACATCTCTAGGGGCTGGGACAGCCAGAAGATGTTTTGCCCCCGACCATAGTGCCCTTGGGGGAACATATGGGGAAAAGTGGTCCCTTAGGTGCTGGACCCTGGACATATAGAGCTTTATAGCTAAGAATCAGCACTTTGAAGCGGACCCGGTACGCTATTGGCAGCCAGTGCAGTGCCTTCAAAACAGGCTGGACGTGGCCTTGCCTAGAGAGACCCATCAACAGCCTGGCTGCTGCATTCTGCACCAGCTGCAGCTTCCGGATCTGTGACAAAGGCAGCCCCATGTAGAGAGCGTTGCAGTAGTCCAACCTCGAGGTGACCGTTGTGTGGATCACTGTGGCCAAGTCATCGTGGTCAAGGTAGGGAGCCAACTGCCATGCCAGCCGCAGATGGTAAAAGGCTGACTTGACAGTGGCTGCTACCTGGGCCTCCATCGTTAAAGGGGAGTCCAGGAGCACCCCCAAACTCCTAACCCTCGGCACCAGCACCAAAGGCACCCCGTCGAAGGCCGGGAGAGGGAGCCCCAGCTCTGAACTGACCCAACTTAAGCTCTGTCTTTGCCGGGTTTAGCTTCAGCCAACTCAGCCTGAGCCAACCAGCCACAGCTTGCAATGCCTGATGATGGTCATCCGGGTTGGAATCTGACCGGCCGCCCAACATTAGATAGAGTTGGGTGTCATCCGCGTATTGATGGCACCCTAGCCCGTAACTCCGAGCAATCTGGCCGAGGGGGTGCATATAGATGTTAAATAGTATTGGGGATAGCACTGCCCCCTGAGGCACCCCACACTCAAGAGGATGCCTCCGGGAGCACTGATCCCCAATCACCACCCTCTGTCTTCGACCTTGTAGAAAAGAGGCAAACCACTGAAGGGCAAGCCCCTGAATCCCCACGTCGGCAAGGTGGTGGGTCAGCAGCTGATGGTCGACCGTATCGAATGCAGCCGACAGATCGAACAGCAGCAATGCCGCCACACCACCTTGATCCAGATGCCTTCAGAGATCGTCTGTCAAGGCAACCAGAACAGTCTCCATCCCGTGGCCCGGGTGAAAGCCGGACTGGAAAGGATCCAGGACTGAAGCGTCATCCAAAAAGCCCTGTAACTGTGTCGCCACCGCCCTCTCTGTCAATTTGCCCAAATAGGGAAAGTTGGACACCGGCCGATAGTTGACCAATTTGGCCAGGTCCAGAGATGGCTTTTTTAAGAGAGGGCAGACCATCGCCTCCTTGAGTGCTACGGGGAATTGTCCCTCAATAAGGGACTTGTTGATAATCTCCCACAGAGCACCTCGAAACCCCTCATGTGGTTGGGCGCACAGAAATGAGCAATCTGTCAGCTTCGTCCAGGCTGAGTGGACTAAAGCACTCTAAACCCGGTACCAAAAACTTGCAAGGGGCCACGAGTTCACTCACTGTCTCAATCATGGCGGGGAGGTTGCGGCGGAGCGTCAGGACTTTATCTGCGAAATAGCTCGCAAAAGCCTCACAGCCAATATCCAGTTCCCTATCATTTCGCCTGCCCTGTTGCAGATCTGTCAAAGACCAAATCGTACTAAATAATTGGGCCGGGCATGAGCTTGCAGATACAATCTCAGCTACAAAGAAATCTTTCTTAGTAGCCTTGGCTGCCATCTCATAGGATTTTATAAACGTCCTATAGGATGCTCTTGACACCTCGTCGCGAGCACGACGCCACTGTCTCTCTAATCGTCTCAGTTCTCGCTTCATCAGCTGCAGCTCCTGGGTATACCAAGGAGCCCGCCTCAGACGAGTCCGGAGAGGATGCCTGGGAGCGATCTTGTCGATGGTGGCAGAGAGCCGGACTTGCCAGTCCTTTACCAGCTCATCCAATGAGCCACCAGGGGGCCTCGGATCCTGCAGAGCCCTCTGAAACTGCAACAGGTCCATCTGGCTTTGCGGACGAGCATAAATCTGCACACCGCCTACAACAGGTCGGGGTGGAACATTCAGACGGGCCTTTGGGGCCAGGTGGTCGGACCATGGCACTGCCTCAGCAGAAATCTGATCCACCGCCACCCCCGCTGCAAAGATCAAATTGAGCATGTGACCGGCCCGATGTGTGGGGGCCGATACAAACTGCGAGAGTCCCAGCACCACCATGGATGACACCAGGTCCGTAGCCTGGCTCGAGGTCGCGTCCTCAGCATGGATGTTGAGATCACCCAGGACAATCAGTCTAGGGTGATCCAACACCCAGCCTGATATGGCCTCCAGCAGGGACGGCAGGCTACTGGCCGGTGCATTAGGCAGTCAGTACACCAGCCAGATCGCCACACTCTCAGCAGCCTCCAACATAACACTGACACAGTCTAAGCCCACGATCTCCACAGCCGGGAGCGCCCTGAAGGAGTAAAACTCCCGAATGAAAATAGCCACTTCTCCCCTCGCCCCCTAGTCCGTGACTGGTGAAGGACTGAATAACCTGGGGGGGGGGGAAGCTGGATGAGAGCTACTGTCTCACCCTCCCTCACCCAGGTCTCGGTCACGCACGCAAGGTCCGCCTGATGTTTCAACACAAAATCCCGAAGGGTTGTGGTTTTGTTGTTAATGGACCTGGTGTTGCACAGCACCAATGATGGAGGGGGGTTATCAATCCTGGCCCCACTGCCAGCCACCCTTGGGATGAGCCGTAGGCTGGAAGGACGCCAAGCCATTCGCAGTCTCCGCGTCCTTCCCTTAATAACATGCCTCGGCCCACCGCTAAACTTTCCCCTCCCCAAGAGCACGGGAATTTGCTGCTCCAACATAGTGAAGTCCTCTGGCCATCTTCGTTGTACTTCAGATCGCCAGGTCAAAAAAAAAACAGGATGGTACACGCACCACTCCTGAAATCAACAGGCTAAAACTAGCAATGCCCTGCTGCTAAAAACTAGAATGCTGCTAAACCAATATTACTAACCAACCAGTCAACTAGGAAATAACAATAACAATACAAAATTATAACCCTATCCCCAGTATTCCCAGTCAGACAACACATCCACCCAGCATTCATTCACTAACAGCCAGACATCATCCACACACAACATAACACTCATTCACCCCTATTGCTAGGCAGTGCAAGATCTTAAGCAACCACCCTGCCGACGGTTGGAGAGTTCGCCCAGCTACCACTAGAGGTCACTGGTGTCCTTTGACTCGTGGCTCACCTGATCGCCACTAGGGGGGCACTGTTGTTGTTTGATTTGTTTCCTAATCTGCGTCTCCGAGTCCAGCCCCACAACTCTCCCAAGTTGCGTCTCAGAAGCTCCAATGATCCATGATCTTGCTGGTCAACCCCGAAGATCATATAGAAACAGCAACTTCGCCCAGATGTCTCTGCCCGGCCAGATGCTCCAGCAAGCCGATGATCCCGGACTCCACGCACCTCTCTGCCTGCAGGCCCTCCTGACTGGTGCCCGGACCGCAGAGCAATCTCCAACCCAACGATCTCCGGCAACACAAGGGGCCCACTCCGGATCTTCCAGTCACCAGCCGCCAACTCCTCGCCACCTCCTCTCCTCCCGCTACCGTCCAGGCCGCGATGGCAACCAGGGACAAAGTTCAGCGCGGCGAGACTCAGCTCAGCAGCGGCCTCATGGTCCACAAAGGTAGGCCTGGCCCCAAGAGGCCCCCAAAGCACCCACACACCATCCAAATGGGCCCCAAGCTGCACCACGGCACCCTCGGTCGGCAGCACTATGAGTGGTCCCGGTCCACTCTGTGGGTGGGAAGGCAGGCATTCAGTATAGACTACCACTCCTCCCAACCCCACAGTCAGGCGCACCTCGCGGCCACCGGCAGATCGATTCCCGGAGCCGCTGCTACGCCAGCCCGCGGCTCCCACACACGGAGCCGCCAGGAACAGGCCGTTAAGCCAAAAGGAAAAGCGGCAGTGGCTTCTACTGTGATTCCTGCGTTGGTGATGTCTCCCGGTGCAGCAAAGTTTCCAATATGATGTTCTCTCCCACATACTAGGCAGGGGTGGAAGGACCCTCTCTAAAACATTAAAATTAAGTTAAAAAACCGAGGAGCTCGAGCATCTGAGCTCAGTACCAGCCCGCCATCTTGGAATCTTATGTTAATAAGTTATGCTAATGAGCTCCTGCACCTCTTTTTCTACAAAATGACCCCTGCCATTATTACTCCAATCACAAACTCTTGATTATATACAGGAATGTTTATGTTAATATGAATAAATAAATTTGTTTCATAAAAATTAAGTAGACAGCTGTTTATTTGTGTTAATATACAGTAGTTTAATTGAAAGATTTTGAAGTTATTTTACTGTAAGATTTGTTTCAGCCAGGACAAACATCCAGCGAGTCTTCATATCAGAAAGTTTTTCTAGACAATGGCTTCATCTTCAGGAAGGAATGTTCCCAGTCAGCTTGAGAAAGAACAAACAAAAATCTTATTAAGATGTCATGTTATCAAGAACAGGAACTTTCCTGGGTTTTTAAATTTTATAGTGGCATTATCTTTAAGAGACCAAACTGCAAGATTTTATTTACATCAGGTCTGCAATAAGCCACTTCCCCCTTCTTTCTGAGACAATTTAAGAGAAAGTTGAGTTATAAATAAATTTTAATCTGACCTAAGCACTAGCAACCAATTTATTTCATGTGACTGTGTTTTGACATTTATTAGTATAAGCAGAGTAGGCAAATATATTAACAACATGGGGTTGCCCCTCAAAAAAATCTTAAAATAAAACCGTGTAATAACTTCATTTTTTAGTCAGGAAACAAATATCTTATCATTAAAACCCAAAAATGAATGAAGTAAAATATGATCCTAACACCTCCCTCCCCCTCCAAATAAAAACAGCTGAATTTGTTTGCCAGTTCCCTGCTAAATAAGTAGTTTCAATCAGTGAAGTGGGAAAGAGAACCACTAGTAGTGATGTGTTAGAACTAGGGATGGGCACAGACTGGACCATGGACCTAATTTTTCCAGGGACTGGGGTCCAGTTCATGGTCCATGAGCACGGTCCATGCACCCACGAACACGGACCTCCCAGGACTGTCTTAGGAGGTCCGTAGTTCCATGGGAGGCAGGGCTTGCAAAAGCTTCATGGTGCACAAGTGAAGTCTGAGAGGTGACTTCACCCATTTCAGGGTGGATTGTTAGCCAAATTGCCTTAAATTCTCAATTAATATTGGGGAAGTTATGATTATTAATTGGCAATAGGCAAATTAGGGTCCACACCAGTTTATACAGAAGTCCCACCTTTACTGTAAGTACCAGAACAGACACAGGGACTATGATTGGTAAAATATAATGTCTTTTACTGATGGAGATGTCTCAGTCAAACAATACCCAAGCACACACACACACATATACTGATTCTCAGAAATAAAGATAGATCATAAACACATTTGCATTAGCAGAACATTTGTTGATTGGGTGATATTTACCTGTCCTCATTGACTGAGCCGTTCCAATGGAAGAATGGAGGGATTTAGAAATAGAAGATGGGGAACACGTGCTCTGAATCGGCAGAACCACGTGGACTCTAGCTGCAGACTAGAGTTTAAAGATGAAGGTAGGGTATATGGATAGCAAGCTGGACATAAGAAGGTTAAAGCTTCGATAGGTGTCATGGAGCGGGAGAGAGAGAGACCATGTGGTCGGTAAGCATCTTTTATAAGGTGGGGGGGGGCAGGCTAGGCTGGCCACATCCCCCTGTGACACCTACTGTTAGTCCGTCCCATAAAACATACTATTGGCTGGCTGGAAGAGGGGAGGGGGACTAAGGAGTGGTCAATATTGAGATCTAGAAACTTAGACTGGAAGCTGGCACCTGGTTGCAGGTAAGATGTGTCATCAGGTTAAGGCTATTGTCTCTTGATGGCCCTAGCCGGCTTGCTGATGGGTGAATGATTAGTTGCTAAGCAACTATTACTAGAGTCTCAGCGCTACATGCAGCTTTGCAGGTCTGGAGGGGGGGTTGCCTACATGTGCTGGAGGAAATTCTTAATGGAGTTTGGAGTTCTCTGTCCTCGTGTCTTTCCATGGCATGTTGTACAGGCTTATGGAACTGCTTCATCTCACAACAGGTGAGATGGCTGGTAACTCTGGACCATCACTGGAGCAGCAATGCTAAAGGAAGGTGTCCCTCTTTCAGGTGTGCAGTCTCAACAGGTATTCCCAGGTCACCATGTTGTAAAGTCCCTTTGCACAGTCCATACAGTTCATAAAAACACATTGATAGGCTTGCAGGGCAACAGGATGAACTCACTGCTTGGCCCTCACTTGTGCACTGCCTCGCTTGGGAAAATGTGTGGCATGTGAGTGAAAGCCAGGCAGCGAGTTCACCCACTTCTAGGTGGGTGAACTTGCTGCTCAGCCTTCACTTGCATGCTACCTGGCTTTGCAAAATGTGCAGTGCATGAGTGAAGGCCAAGCAGCGAGTTCACCCACTTCTGGATGGGTGAACTTGCTGCTTGGCCTTCACTTGTGTGCTGCCCAGCTTTGCAAAAGCCATTTAAAAGGCCTCTTTTGTGAAGAGGCTGAGCGGTGCACTAGTGAAAGCCATTTAAAATATAAATGGCTTTTTGCAAAGGAGGCTGAGTGGCGACCTCACCCGCTTCCAGTTCACCCCAAAGTGAACCAGAAGTGGATGGAGTCGCTGGTCTGGCATCACAGCCAAATGGACCTGATTCAGTCTGTGAAACATGGTGGTTCATGGTCCGGGGATCCGTTAACCTCACAGACCAGACAGAACACCATTTTTCTGGACCATGCCCATCCCTAGTTAGAACTAAACGAATGAAAGTATTAGTGAACGCCTCAAAGAACTTTGTTGGGAATTTTCATCCAATTGTTAACTTCGGCTGTTAACACTAATGATATATTGTAAACAAAATGCCAAATGAATACTAAAATGAGTTATAAATCTGAAGCTTGTTTTGGAATCTCAGGTATTTTTCAGAGAAAGCAAGAAACAATATGGCAAATGTGCTGTGGCTGCCTAGCAACCACCAGAAGGACCACCAACATCTCAAGACACAGTCTTATAAGATCTCATGGTATTTCTCTCTTAAAGCTACAGACATTACTTCTGTTATTTGAGGGGTTTTACCCTCCTCTGTATATTATTTTAGGGGTGGAGACTGAAAAAAAGTAAAAGATGGAAAGGAGGAAAAAACAGAAAGAGGAGAGATGGAGAAGCTGAAGGGAAGAGAATGTTAAAAGGTAGCTAAGTTGGGTAGATGTGAGTAAGTTGCCCAGAGGAAGCTGAAGGGGGACGACTACAAATAAAGGTATGGTTGTTGCTGGGTGGATGGGAGGGGAGAGGAAGTAAGCAGGGAACAGTGAGAGGCTAAAATGAAATAGTACGAAGAGGCCATAAAGGGGTAAAATTAGATGCTCCTTGTGAGTCCTTGGGGGTCCTCCACTTGTCATTATTAATTGTTCATCACATATGCTATTTCAAGATTAAGTATCTAATCCATGAAACTCAAGATTAGCAATACACATACACATTCCACCCTTACCAAGCACAGTGATTTAGCCATAACTATTTCAGTTTTAATTCCACAGACACAGGGGGAAGCAAGCAGTTCTCTAGCACAATTCTAGCCTAATACATTTTGATACAACCAGTGAAGTCTTTGGGTCTTAACAAAAGTTTCAAAGTGAATTGTGACAGATTTTATTCTAAGGCACTAACTGAAGCTCTGGAATCAACTGTCCGGTACAATCACTACCCTATAAACAAAATATATACAAGAACATTAGAAATATCTGTTTGAGTGCCAAATGGAAATCTCTAGAAAAGGCCAATACATGGTAATAAGGCTGCAGCTAAAATTTACAAAGCAGTTATATCGTCCTCCGTCTACTTCCCTCCCTCAGAGATGAGATTTTCCCTCTGTTTTTCTTTCCCTTTACTGACTGAGCCACCCTAGTAATGTGTTTTCTTCTTTGCTGAAGAACCCTGGCTGTCCCACCCTGTCACAATATGATATTTGGCTGCTGACTCAGCCTAGGAACCCAAGGGAAGGATCGGGAGCCCCCTTTAACTTAAACAACTTAAATGGCACTTGAAACATTTTGAAATTCAAAAATGACAAAATATTTTATTCAACATAGAGGGGAAAGGTCAGGTGAAATCGGGTTGAAAATTTCTGAGGTAATTTAATATAAATAACTGAGGTAAAATCAGTACATGCACAGACTTTAGTTTTTATGTTTCAGGCTAATGAAAGTTTCCCAAGCTATTCATAGTTAGTTAAATCTTTATGTTGAGAGGCTTTTGTTCCAGTGTTTTCCCACTTTCTTTTTAGTATTCTCTGACTCTTTTGGTTTCCAGAAGGTTGGTACACTCTGTCCAGTACCCAAATCCCTTCTCTTGAAACACCAGTACACATATTGAGTTTTTAGCTGACTCATAAAGTCTCTAAAGGCAGTTTCTTAACCACACCAGACCAGGGATCTCTGCCCTCTTCAGAGCTAACTCCCTGTTTGACTGGGTAGGGAAATTTTCCTCTCACTAGAAGATCTATCCCCTTTCTTTGGCCCGAATGGGAGTCTTCACCTAACTTCCCAAACTTTCTTGCCAACTTTCCCCCGCTACTTCGTCTGTGTAAAACTACTCTCAGTTAAGGCTGAAATCAGACTCAACTCAGTCAAGGCATAAATCTCACTGACTCCTCAGCCTGCAGCTCTCAAGTGTTTCTCTGCTCAGTTGATGCTAACCAGTCAGATTGCTTGGAGCAGCCTGTCATTCAAGGCTCTGTTTCTGTGAAGAATTAACCTTTCACAGTCCTTCAGCTGTTTATACAATACTTCTAAGCTTTTAAAATGTTAAGCTCACCACAGCAGTACTTTACTACTTTAAAGCTACAGAGATTGTGAAGCAAGCAGTATAGGGCTGCCAAATCCCCCCGGGGGGTTGAATTTCCCCCCGCTTTGGAGGCCCAATTTCCGCCGCCGCAGAATTGGGCCCCGGGGGAACCCCACCCCGGTGTGCACATCAGCTGGATGTGACGTGATGACGCTGGGCACGCTGGGGGCGGGGCCACAGCCATTTGAGGGGAAAACATAGAGTGGCTCAAATAGCTGTGGCCCCGCCCCCAGCATGCCCGGTGTCATCACGTCACATCTGGCTGACATGCATGCGGCGCGCGGGGGCTCAGGACGCCAAACGGGAGCCCCCCACCGCGAGGTGAAAACGATTTGGCAACCCTAAAGCAGTAGTAAGATGGGCATATATGGCTAATCCCCACATTCAGTAACAGTTTAGGGTTTCCAGGTCCCTCCTGGCAAGTGGCGGAATTTGAGGGGGACATACCATGAGAAAGAGAAAGGCCAAGGCCATGTCACCGGCATCACACAGGAAGTAATGTTATCATACTAGGGACTGCTGGGTGATGCTATGGTATTTGAGTAAAAACTCTGTGGTAAAACTGGCTTCTACCATAGAGTTTTTGCCCAAATACCAGAGTGTTACCCGGAAGTCACTGGTGTGATGATGCCACTTCCTGTGCAACATCGGTAATGTGGCCTAGGCCTTCCTCTTTCTATTGGTAAGTCCTCCTCCCCCGCCAGCCAGCTGATCGATGCCCAGAGGGGGGTCTGACAACCCTATAACAGTTACATATTCTAGTTTGTCAGATTCATGAGCATGTATAAATTTGAAAAAACCTTATCAGGAGTAATAGGCTGTTGGAAAACTGCCTGGATACTTAGCATTGCCATTTGTTAGTGGTTCCTGACTTTTCCACACTTTTGCTGACAGCCATATTTTAAATTTTTTAGTTTATAAGTGGAAAGACATGTCACATTATTAGGTAAAACATTGGTGAGGTTATAAAGTTATGCTAAACATTTCAATAGGTTATCTATTCTTCTATTCTTAAGCTAAAGGCAGAATCCTCATCAACATCTTGCACTAGAGGAATTCTGAGCTGAGCAGTAGGATCCAACTCAATCTATTTTGGAAATAAGCACTTAACTGTGCACTTAACTGCACAGCTATACTCACATCTCATTCACTGCTTTACACATTTCAATTTTTTAAAGTTCTCTACTTACTTTATAAAACAGAAGTTAAAAGGGTAAGTTTTAGAACTCATACAGGCAATTGTGCACAATAGTACCGAACCACTCACTATTCTGGAATCATGAGAAACATAAGCAACGGTTAAACCAATTACAAAATAATGCACTAAAGCCAATGAATGGAGAAAGGGGAGGGAGTCTAATAATGTGCTGCATTCAATTTCTTTGATTGCATCCTCAGCTTGCTGCAGGTTGTCAGATTTGCTGGCAACATGAAATTCAGTTGTAGCTCCTTATTTTTTCTTTAATATGACCTAAATATCTTGCCATTTCTGTCAACATTGCATATGTTGATAGCCCACGCCCTGTAAGCAATATGGTATAACAAATGTGAGGTGATAGGTCCACCTCAAACCTGTCAGATAACATCTCTTTAAATGAAACAAACACCTTGTAAATACTAAACTCTGCTTTGATTTTCACCTTACACCACACATTAAGGCTTGTAGTTACTTATTAAAACATGGCAGGGATCCAAGGAGATCTTTAGACTTATCTGAGACTGCACACATCCAGTAAATTTTGATGCTTTGGTCAGCTGGTCATAAGAACATAAGAGAAGCCATGTTGGATCACGCTAGTGGCACATCCAGTCCCACACTCTGTGTTACACAGCGCCCAAAACCCAGGTGCTATCAGGAGGCCCACCAGTGGGGCCAGAACTCCAGAAGCCTTCTCACTGTTGCCCCCCAACCACCAAGCATACAGAGCATCACTGCCCCAGACCTAGTGTTCCATCTATACCTTGTGGCTAATAGCCACTGATGAACCTCTGCTCTATACACTTATCCAATTCCCTCTTGAAGCTATATGCTTGTAACCAGCACCACTTCCTGAGGTAGTGAATCCCACATGTTAATTACTCTGGGTGAAAGTAGAAAGCTGCGTATTGAACAGCTACTACTATCTCAAAGAGAACTACTGGTAAGCCTCTGTGACAGGCTGCTTCTATCAACTGAGGGGACCCACACAGCTTCCTATGATTTTTGGGGAACTAGGTTTGTTTTAAACCATAAGCCTTTCCCTCAGTTACCAGGTGTTCTAAAGGTAGCAAGTATATAGGCTTAGGATTCTCTGCCGTGAGGTGAGTTTTGTGGTAAGCAAATAGAATATGGAGATCACTGAGGCAGGAATTGTATATTAACAACACAGAAGATTTATTTATTTACAAGTTAGTTTCAAAGAACAAATAAGCAGCACAGGTCTCCAGGTACACAAAAGGAAAAATCTGGATAAGGCACATTAATTTAAACTAGTTATGGCTTCAGAAAGTAGTTTAATTTTCCCTAAGGCTTTTACTGACTAGCCACTAGGTTGGATACACTCTCACACACAGGATTCCACCCACACCAGCCTGCCCTTTCCCAAGAGTCAGACTAAATGGCACAAGGTCTGCTCAGTACCAGAAACATGCCTAACAACTGGGCACTCTGCTCTCTCTCTCTGAGGTAGAGCTAAACCACTCTGCCACCCTGCCAAGCAAATCTACTCTTCACTCTGTCTGCTCTTCTTCTGAGCCAGTCCTGAGCTCTCCGTGGTCTCTCCCTGAGGCAGAACTTAACTCCTGCTGTGTTTCCCTCCAACATTCCATCCCGCTCCTGAAAAGTGACTGGATGCTGGAGCAGGACTCCCACAAGCTCAGCTGAGTGGCTGGTTCCCCCCCCCCCCTTCAGGGGCAGGAAAGCCTCCTATCCATCACAGCCCCCACTATTTCCTTGTCACCAGCAAAGTTATATATAGTATTTAAATAGCGTGATAAAAAGTAGAGACATCACCCTGCCAACAAAAGTCCCCATGGTCAAAGCAATGGTATTCCCAGTAGTCATGTATGGCTGCGAGAGTTGAACTATAAGGAAGGCTGAGCGCCGAAGAATAGATTCTTTTGAACTATGGTGCTGGAGAAGACTCTTGAGGGTCCCTTGGACTGCAAGGAGATCAAATCAGTCAATCCTAAAAGAAAGCAACCTTGACTGTTCCCTGGAAGGCCAGATAATGAAACTGAAGCTCAAATGCTTTGGCCATCAAATGAGAAGGGAGCACTCACTGGAGAAGACCCTGATGCTGGGAAAGATTGAAGGTCAAAGAAGACGGGGACGGCAAAGGATGAGATGGTTGGACAGTGTCATCGACGCAACGAACATGAAATTGAGCCAACTTCAGAGGACAGCGGAAGACAGGAGGGCCTGGCGGGAGCTGGTCCATGGGGTCACGAAGAGTCGGACTCAACTGTGCAACTGAACAACAACAACATCAACAATCATTGGTATTCTCTCCTCAGCAGACCATTTCAGTTTTGACAAGGACAGAAGAAAAAACTCCAGTTTACAGTTGCTGTGACCAGCACACCTTTGGGCATGCACTGAGCCAAGGGAAGCTATTTACCAAAAGCTAAACTCAAATATCCTTAATACAAGGTAGTATCACTATAGAATTTTGATTGGTGCAGTATGCATATGTTCTAAAATTGGTGCCAACCCAGCCCCTCTTCAGAAGTCTCTCCCTCACCCAATGGATAAATACAGGAACAAGAATGGGTGGTAAGAATGTGTTTTACAGCAGATACCTTTACCCTACACACATGCCATGTAGCTTTTAAATGCTCCCTTTTGAATCAAAATCCCTTCTAATTCTGGTTCTCCAACTCAAAATAGCTTTGTTCCCTTTCATCTTATATATGTCACAATCCCAATCTACTGCTCCAATTATTACAAGCAGTAAATCTGTGCAGGTGGCTGGGGGGTGGGAAGAAAGAGAGGTCTAGGCTGCCATTGTTGGCGACATGGTGACATCACTTCCAGCATGCACTGGAAGTGATGTCATCACTTCACCAGCGATACGGGGACACTCTGGTGTTGTGGCAAAAACTCCGTGGCAAGAAGTCATTTTTACCATAGAGTTTTTGCTCAATTCCCAGAGTGTCCCTGTGTCGTTGGTGACATATGACATCCCTTCTGGTGTGTGTTAGTGACACAAGCCTATGCTTCATTTTGCTCCCAGTACCCCTGCTTTCCAGTTGATCAGCACCCTGGGGGATCCCTGGACCCCAGCAGGGGCCTAGCAAACCTACCTTGGCCTTTATGTCAAGTACAAAGTAAAACTCTTTGACAAAAATTTGGGTGAAGCACAAAACAGTTTTCTGAATTCCTAAAAAGCTTTAACACAGATAGAAATCCTTCATGTAGGTGAAGGAGTTTATACACATGGCTAAATTTCCTTTGCTAGATAAATGAATATTTTGATTCTGTTAATAAATTACTAAGGTATGGATCCTATGAACAAGTTCTATGCAAATTCAGTATTCTGTGCCATGGAACACATTTCCTCTTCCGTGAAAACGTCCGTTCAATTGACCTTCTATGTTTCTCATTCATAGGATCCAAGCCCAAAGTTCATATAGCTCACTTTTGAAAGTGAAAATATAAGATGAAAATATCTACTTTTTCTGTGGCAGATCAAAGCTTCTGCACTACCATGAAGTTTCTGAAGCTGCTGATCCAGATTTTCAAACTGTTGCTTTCCCTCAAACCATTGGCAATAAGTGGGGAAAAAATCAAGGCATTAGAAATTGTTACCACTGCACACTACATCCCCCAATTTTAGGGAAACAAATTAACTCGGTCTAACCATGGTGGTCAACTGATGCAATTGAGAAGCCAAGCCAATAAGTAAATTAATATCCGATTTTCAATCCTACGGTCTCAAAATGCAACTGTTGAGCCTCATTAATTCATCCCATTATTCAAGTTGAAAAATCAGCTCTTACTGCATCCGATTCATTCATCTTGATTGTCATTTTGTTGACAGCGTCGGCAGCCTTGTTCACCATCCTCAATATTCCTGCTCCACTCAGAGCCTGGGTGTTAACTGCTCTCGGCAGCTGGAATTGAATGACAAATAAGGGCAAACAAACCGGTTAAAAGGCTGGAGGTTTAACTGGGCACCAGAGGGACTGAAAAGGATGTAGTGTTTTCTTCCCTCTCATATATTTCAATATAGTGGAACCTAATTTCTCAAGTTTACTACTTTTACATTCTCAGAGGAAAACTTAAAAAAATAGACTTTCAATTTGCTTTTCTTCTGCACCTTTACATTTAGATGGAACACAGAGACCATTTGTCAAAAGTTGTTACACCACCACCAAATGCTTTAACTGGCCATCTGTATACCAACAACAACACAGGCTTCACAAATGATGTCCTGCTACACTGTCAAAGTTATAATGCGGTAGCACAGCAAAACGTGTATGACATAAAACACTTCAGGAACATAAACAATCCTAACGTATCTTGCTATGTTAATAACGAAAGTTTTCTTGAACACTGAAATCTACAATTCTACTCCACAGCAATATTTCACTAACAATTTCAGTCCCAAATGCCACAAGGATTATGCAGCTGCATGTTTCAGTGAATGCAATTTACCTTCATGTGAGCAACTGCAGGTCCTAAAAATCCCTTCAATCTATCTGAGCAGAAAGAATGCCAATCTAGAGCTTCATGCCTACCACCACCTGACTTGGGGAAATTTCTCCAGAATCCAAACACTGAGAAGGTAAAGGTCATTTAAGCAAGCCATTTTTCCCTCCCTGGTTAGTGGAAATGGTTGTGGTAGGTCAGATCAACAGCCACACAAGCAATCTGTGGTCAGGGGACAAAAATTAATGTAATCCCAGCAGTGGCTGCGAAAGCTCCACCTTCTTAACATCAAGGAAGAGAAAGATTTGAGTTAACTAAGTGTGGTTTCTTGAAGTAATTACATTGTTATATCATATAACTTTATATGCTAAAGCAATATACCAAGAACTAATTTACACAAAGTTATTGAAGTGGCCGTTATACATTCTCATGAAACTGCATGGATTGTTAAAACACAGGTTAATAGCTGGGACATGAAAGGTGCCAGATCAACAGTGTAGGCAAATTAAAAAAAATTATACAAAAAGCAGAGAATGATGCAAGCGTATTCATGCCTTAAACCTGAAGTTGCATGGCCAACATACAGTATCAAATGTGTAACAAAACAAACATATTTTCCATTGGCAATATGCTTCCTACTCTTACTGGGAGGGGCTGTGGCTCAGTGGTAGAGCATCTGCTTGGTATGCAGAAGGTCCCAGGTTCAATCCCTGGCCTCACCGGTTAAAAGGATCAGACCTCAGCCTGAGACAGTGGAGAGTTGCTGCCGGTCTGAGTATACAATACTGACTTTGATGGACTAATGGTCTGATTCAGTATAAGGCAGCTTCATATGTGTTCATGTGTAATCTAATTTTTTTAAAGCCAAGTTCTTTGCAAGGAAGATGAAGAAAAAATTGTCACAAAAAGATTAGCCAAGCTAGAATCAAGAGTCTAGACCATGCCAGATGTTCCATTTGAAATTCGTATGAAGCGGAAGGCGTATAAAGGACTGACCACATTCTTGAGAAACCATCAAATCAATTATAGATGGTTGATTCCAGAAGGACTTACTTTCAAATTTGAAGAGAAAAGAGAGAAGATTGACTCCATTTTCAAAGCTCAAGACTTTTTGAAGAGGCATGCCAGTTCAGAGGAAGAAGTAGAACTTGCAAAATGGGAGGTACTGAGCGGAGAAGAAGACAGCGGCTCGGAGAGGGAGGACATGAAACCGGAAGAAGAAGGAGCAGCTAAAGGTCCATCTTATAACTTGAGAGATGTAAAAGGAAGAAACCCCAAGACTTGAACATTTGTTCGGAGAGCGCATTAAAGGACTGTATTAACCCAAAAGGACACTACTAAAACTACTAAAAATTTTGTTATTTACAGGTCAAGATGAAAGACGATCAGTCAAACACAGAAGAAGCTGAAGAACTTATTGATACTAATAAAAGACTAACTTACTAATAAAGATACCACACACCACGTTTCTTAATCCCGCTCTTTCTGAAAATTTTAAAGCAATAAAATTCTCTCCTCTTTAGGAGAGTTAACTATATATAAAAAAAGAGTCTAGACCATGCCATGTCCACCCTCAGATATGCCTTTATAGAAGGTCTCCAACCTTTTTGAGCCTCTGGGCACCTTTAGAATTCTTATAAATTGTGGTGGGTGTAACCACAAAATGACAGGCACAGGAGGCAGAGGCAAACACAAAATGGCTACTGGAGTAGGTGGAGCCAACAACAAAATGTCAGGGAGTAAGGTTTATATATAGAACCTTACTCAACATTTCAGTCAGAAGCTCCAATTAACAAGATGCCTTTTAAAATGAACATATTTTTTGGGGAAAAAATCTTGTTGCTTACAGAGCTTACCTTCAGTCACACATGAAGTTCCTCTTGAGGTGGGAGCTGTTGCTGAAGTAATATTGTTCTGAAACTGCACAGCCACTCAGCACTTCTAGGTAAAGATCCTACCTGGCCCCTTCCACTTCTAAAACTGCTTGGAAAGCATCAGTAAAAGGGTCAGCGGGTGCCATGGTGTCCACGGGTACCACACTGAGGACCCCTGCTTTAGTTCCCGTTGTTCAGAAAATCCTTAGTACATGGAATATGAACAGAGAATCATTTGACACAGCACATATACGAAAAGAAGCCAATTATGGGGTCAGTGATATAACTGGCAATATGGCACACTTTATACCACAGAGGAGTCCCAGAACCTGGAGGCAGCAGACAAGCATTAGTCTTGAGCTTGTCATGCGTGGGAGGAGGGATTATACTGGCCAAGGAAGCCAATTTGTTTCTTCAGACAAAGTCCTAGCTCTAAAGTGAGCTGCTGAGTTTTCATTAGGACAATTTAAGGACATTTCATCCCAATCCCATTTCACAACTCAGGGATGCAGTAGCTCTGAAGAACAGAGTCACAAATCAAGCCAGAGGAAAATAGTGATGACCACTGTCTCTGGCCAACTCATTTAAATGGCTGTACTACCAGCACCCCTCCCCTCATAAGCAAATCTGTGTTCTCTCTGATAGTCCAATCCTACCTTTATGCCTTACAGAGAGTATTTACCAGCTCAATACCAGAGTGTGGCACCTGCCATTTTCATTCCTTTGTTCCCTGCTTTGAAGGTGCGGCTGGTCCCTACTGCTTTTTTAATTTTTACAAAATGCATCAAGTTCTTGCCACATTTCATTTTACTGCTTGGCCTTTATTATTTCTGCTACACGAATGATGCTCAGATGCATGTCCTCTTGTATTTGATGTGAAATTCCATCATTTTGGTGGGAAACTCAGTCCTGCAGTATCCTTCAGTACACCCTCTTCCTCAAGACAGTTAATATGTGCAGATTGTTTCATTTTATGTTTGAATGTTCAAGTATTAATTTCTTAACCAGCATAAGGGAGGGTTGCTTTTATATCAGCCTGCAGGATTGTTGGAAGGCACAGAAGACTGCTCTGTATAATCTCCAGACTAGGTTGTTGTTGTTCAGTCGCACAGTCGAGTCCAACTCTTCACGACTCCATGGACCAGATCACGCCAGGCCTTCCGGTCTTCCGCCGTCTTCTAAAGTTTGCTCAGTTTCATGTTCGTTGCATCTATGACACTGTCTAACCATCTCATCCTTTGCCGTCCCCGTCTTCTTTGACCTTCAATCTTTCCCAGCATCAGGGTCTTCTCCAGTGAGTGCTCCCTTCTCATTGGGTGGCCAAAGTATTTGAGCTTCAGTTTCATTATCTGGCCTTCCAGGGAACAGTCAGGGTTGATTTCTTTTAGGATTGACTGATTTGATCTTCTTGCAGTCCAAGGGACTCTCAAGAGTCTTCTCCAGCACCATAGTTCAAAATAATCTATTCTTTGTCGCTCAGCCTTCCTTATAGTTCAACTCTCGCAGCCATACATGACTACTGGGAATACCATTGCTTTGACCATGCAGACTTTTGTTGGCAGGGTGATGTCTCTACTTTTTATCATGCTGTTTAGGTTCGCCATCGCTTTCCTCCCAAGGAGCAGGTGTCTTTTAATTTCATGGCTGCTGTCACAGCCAGACTAGGTTAGAGACTTATTATTGTTATTATTATTATATTGTTGCTTGTGTAGTCTTAATCACACATTATTTGGATTTTTGTGGTCAGGATTCTGGTCATAAGTAAACCAGCCAATTAGTGCAGATGATTAAGACTCAACAAAAACATAGATCTCACCTTTGTTCTAAGCTATCAGAGGTTCTTCTTGGCCCCACCTTTGGAGGGGAATGAAAGATTATTGCCAGCCACAGCCAAGTCCAAGAAATAGCTCATATAGGGGTCCCTAACCTTTTTGACCCAGTGGGCTCCTTTGGAATTGTGCAACTATATAATGGCTGCCACCAGAGACAGAGCCAACCACAAAATGCCAGGGAGTGAGATTATCTGTAACTCTAACAATAACTCTTAAACATTGCAGGCAGAAGTTCTGTTTAAGAGAATGCCTATTTAAACAAATGTACTATTTTAAAATATTTTGTTGCATTACCTTCAGTTACACAGCAGAGATTCTTGTGGCAGCTGCTGCTGAAGCAATTATTTCTTTAAAAATCTGCACAGCCAATCAAATCTCCAATGATCTCCTGGCCCCACCCACTTTTTAAAAAGAGCAGAGGCACTAGGAAAGTTGTTGGCAGGCACCATCCTTACTTTAGTGTTTTCCAGAAACATTGCGAGGGCATCGGTTCCTGTTTTGGATAGAAATACCTTTACTTGCTTTATTCTTCCACATGGGGTATGTCTTATTTGGCCACACAGATGGATCCAGAATATGCAAATTCTTTAGATATACAGCAGTGACAAAATGTAGCTGTTTTCTTATTCAGAAAAATACCATAACATAGGAAAAGTCAATGTTGGATCAGGCCAATGGCCCATCCAGTCCAACACTCTATCACACAGTGGCCAAAAATACCAGGTGCTTTCAGGAAGTCCAGCAGCGGGGCCAGGACACTAGAAGCCCTCCCACTGTTGCCCCCCCCCAAGCAACAAGAAGACAGAGCATCACTTGCTCCAGACTTAAAGTACCTATCTATACCTTGTGGCTAATAGCCACTGATGGACCTCTGCTCCATATGTTTATCTAATTCCCTCTTGTAGCCGTCACCACCTCCTGTTGCTGTGAATTCCATGTGTTAATCACTCTTTGGGTGAAGAAGTACTTCCTTTTATGTGTTCTAACCCAAGTGCTCAGCAATTTCATGGAGTGCCCACGAGTTCTTGTATTGTGAGAAAGGGAGAAAAGTACTTCTTTCTCTACCTGCTCTATCCCATGCATAATCTTAGAAACTTCGATCATGTCACCCCTCAGCTGTCATTTCTCCAAGCTAAAGAGCCCCAAGTGCTTTAACCTTTCTTCATAAGAAAAGTGTTCCAACCCTTTTATTATTCTAATTGCCCTTTTCTGCACTTTTTCCAATGCTATAATATCCTTTTTGAGGTGTAGTGACCAGAACTGTACACGGTACTCTAAATGAGGTTGCACCATCAATTTATACAGGGCCATTATGATACTGGCTGATTTGTTTTGGCCTTTTTTATTGCAGTCGCACACTGTCTCGACATTTTCAGTGAGTTATCTACTACGACTCCAAGATCTCTCTCTTGGTCAGTCTCTGCCAGTTCGGACCCCATCAACATGTATTTATAGTTAGGACGTTTCGGTCCAATGTGCATCACTTTGCACTTGGCCACATTGAGCCCCATTAAATGCCTCCCCGTGCCTTCCCCAGCCTGTCTAAGGGGCTGCTTGCGCAGGCTCCCCACAGCTGTGGGGCACTCAGGCAAGCCAAGGGAAGGCATGGGGTGTGGTCTAATATTCTAATGAG
Source organism: Gekko japonicus (assembly GCF_001447785.1). Classification (NCBI taxonomy): domain Eukaryota; kingdom Metazoa; phylum Chordata; class Lepidosauria; order Squamata; family Gekkonidae; genus Gekko; species Gekko japonicus. Next base: position 45,652 of record NW_015169189.1, on the reverse strand, counting down.
TTGCACTGTTGGGGGTATGGCCTATTATGCTAATGAGTTCCTGCTGGGCTTTTTGTACAAAAAAAGCCCTGTGTGCACTCAAATGAAAGATGACAAAACAGAGAGAAAAATGCATCAAATTAATTGCACTTTCCTTCAAAGACATGTCCCAGAATTCAGTTTTCTTCCTCCCTAACCTAATTTTTACACCTCTAACAATTACTGGATACGTAAAAGAACATGGGAAGCAATATTCTTGCACTAAGAGACCAACACAGTGTTCTTCAGAATCTTATCTACAACATTATTCTCTGGAGCTGGATGCACAGTGTACCTACTTGACCAAGGCTAGCAAAAACTTCTCCCTGGATGCTCACTCTCTTGTTGAATGGGAAACTAAGGCTCCGGTCACACGGGCAGGAAACTGCGGGGGAGAAGCGTGGCTGTTTGCCCTGGGGCAAACTACCTCGCGGTTACACGATCAGACCTCCCGTGGAGGTCCTGTGGAGGTACCGTGGAGGTTCCATGGGAAGGGAGAGGTGCCGATCACAGGACAAGCTGGCGCGCAATGAAGAAGCGCGCACCGCGGAAAACTGTTTTTGTGTGTGTGTGTACACGACAAATGCGCATGCTCCGTTGGGTGCGTGTGCGCATCCACAGAGACTTGGACAAAAAACACACACCTTATTTGCAAGGGGACATGGGCGGGCACCGGATGCCACCGGAAACGCGATCAGACGCCCGCCCTTGCCCCGCAGTTTCCGGAAACTAGTACCTCCGAGGTACTAGTTTTTTGCCACGCAGTTTTGGCGGGAAGCCTCAGTTGAGCCACGGGAGTGCTACGCTTCCCAGATGTGCTGGTGTGATCGCGCCCGGAAACTCCGCCCGTCTTCCGTCTCACTTGTGTGGCTACTGTTCCGTGTGACCGCAGCCTAAAACTATTTTACTCAGGGCCTTTTTTTTTTGGAGTGCTGCTGTATATCAAGTACACATTCACACCAACGTAATGTCACATCATGAAAGGGAAAAATAAAAAAGCAATACCAAAGACTGAAGGACATGTCTTTTTTAGAAGGAATACCAGGACTGAAGGACATGTCTTTTTTGAGAGGGAAGAGAAGACAGACACACATACAAACTCTAAAGGAATCCCTGTTGTGCTGCCCCAGGCAGCGTTAACTGTAGTTTAGTAAAACTGCTGTGTATTTTTAAGAGTATATTTTTAAGTATATTTTGCCCCTGGGAATTGTAGTTCTCAGTTAGGGGTCCCAGAAGCTTCCCTCTGACTGGCTCATTAAGAGTAATTTCCTGAGCTCAGAGGCGCAAAGATAGGAGTTTTATTGTTCTTTTCCGTTTCTTTGTCCTTCAACCCTTACTGCAGGGAGAGGGGAAGCACATCTCTTTTCTCACCACGGCTATAGAACTGACCTAGATCGCAAGATGTAACTTTCCACCCAGCTATCAGCTTGATTGTGAGTAAATGATCTTCAGAACACTTGTGGAGTTCAATACAGATGCTTTAAGTCTATTCAGTGGCTGTGCGTTGATCTCATACCTAGAAAGTGCTGAGCTAAAGCTAACACCGGACAGGATAGTGAGAAAAGAGGGATGATGCAGCTCCCCTCCCAGTCTCCAGCTCTTCAAGGAAAAGGGCATCAAAGCTGTTTTCTAATGTGCATGATAAAGGTTGAACAGGAAAACCTTTCCTCACCCTCTGTCCGCTCTCTCTAGTAAGTTAACTACAAGCTGCCAGCTATGTGTGTGTCTCTCCAGCCTGTAAAACATTCATCTTTTTAAATCAGTGAAATGCTTTTCAGGACAGGATTTTACTTTACTATACATTCTGAATAAGATTGAGGCAAGAATGTAAAACACTAGAAAATACTAATTCCAATTTATTTTGCAGACAAATTGTACAGCGCTCATATCTAAGATGCATTTCTGTATCTAGAAGGTGCTGCCATTCTGCTGCATGTCTTCTTTTGGTGTCCTTTTGAACTAAGGTATATGTGCCGAGGTAGCACAGGGCACAGCAGTCTGCATCCCTTTCTCTTTCTTCAGGCATATTTGCAAGTCTGCTTGTGGAGAACTGAGACATTTATGCATTTGAATTCCACAAATAATGTATCAAACAGTACAATTTTATATACTGAGTTATGAATTTTATGTTGTTAAAGCAGTAAAAATAATTTTTAAGTTCTAATGGAAATAAAGTATTTCATATATTACATTTTCCCCCAAGGATTCAGTTTCTGGAAATTTTGTATCACTACTACATACAAATTTTAAGAGTTTAAAAAACATTTAAATGGCTTTCCAAAAAAAATTCTATTATAAATTCATGACATAAGTTCTTAGCTCCATATTTTCATTTCAATAATTCAACTTGATTTCATAAATGTTACAGCTAAATCAGTATTTGTTCTCACTCTTAACATGCTACCATGTAAAAAAAAAACTTCACAGTATTTCCTGGACAGGACATATTGGCACAAGCAGTTCCTTTTGGCTGTACTTTACTTTGGTGAAGTTCTAATCAGGTATGCTTGTCATTTGTTGATGAAGAACCTAAAAATATAAGTCAGACTAAGTAGAGGGCCAACAATTAAAACTTAATGTATAAATAATATGTTAAAATACATGTATTTATTTGTAAAGAATTAAAACACATATAGCGGCCCAATCACACCTCATGTAAAAATTCCAAAATCATATATACACAAGAACCAACAGTCTTGACCTTGTGTATATATGATTTTGGAACTTTTACATGAGGTGTGATTGAGCCCCTATATGTTTTTAAATTCTTTATAAATAAATACATGATTTTTCAAGCAGTTTCAGTAACAGTGACAAGTCAACAGATAACCACGCAGTCATTGTGGACTTCTGAGGGTAATATACAATCTTTCTCCAGAAGCACAAGTAGATGAAAAGTTTAAAAGTCTAGAAGCTGAAATTTTATCTGAACCACTCTGGACACACACAGCATATACCTCCTTTCACAGATCTGTAATTTGTCCCATTCTGGCTTTGCTACCAGGCTGTTAGAATCTTATTTTGACAAGGCTGTATCCATGATCTCTCCCATCCTGACAGCAGCACTATGAGCCATGTGGCACCTGCAGTAGGTCAGAGGAAACTGCAAAAATCACATACTCCTAGCAAAAGTACCCTTCCTCCAGTAGAGAATGTGTATTTAACCCAACACATTGGCCTGGATCCCACCAAAAATTACTGCTGATAGAAGGATTTCTGTCAGCAGAATGCAACTTTATTGTTTTCCCTCTCAGTCCAAAATGCAGCTCCTGGGCGATGGGGTGGGGGTGGGGGTGACGTACAGGAACAGCACGAGGGGAGAGTTGGAGGTATACCAGGGGAGGGAGGAACTGGCGACCCAAACACCTTCTGTCAGTGAAATGTTCGTCCAACATATAGTTTTTAATCTTAGTTTATATTATCCAAGTTGACATTGGAATGGTGGCAGAAATTAAGAATTATTTTTTTAAAAAAAAACTTTGTGTTTATTACCATTTTTTCAAAGCACAGTAACATTGTACAGTGCCATTGCAAGATTCAGAGTAAACCCAACAAAACAAAACCCCAAAAACTGAACAATAACCTATAAAGCAAGGCATCATTTGAACAAGCCAATAACTTTCTTTCTAACCAAAATCATTTTTAAATTCCTAGGAATAATAATCAATTCATCATGCATCTAAGAATTTAATTTTTTTGACTACTATAGACTGGATCCAAAGTCCTGCTTGTGCAAATGGAAAACCCACTCAGATTAGGGTTGGTGGTAGGGTTTCTGTAACTGCTACAGTAGGGTTGCCAGCCTCCAGGTGGGACCTGGAGATCTCCCACTGATTTACAGCTGATTTACAGCTGACAGAGATCAGCTGCCCTGGAGAAAATGGCTGCTTTGAAGGGTGGACTCTATGGCATTGTACTATGCTGAGGCCCCTCCCCTCCCCAAACCCCACCCTCTCCTGGCTCCACCCCCAAAGTCTCCAGGTATTTTCCAACCCAGACCTGGCAACCCTATGCTACAGATTCATCCTCCACTACATTCTCTATGCCACTTCCCAAGTTTTTTGGGGCTCCACTATCCTAACGGGCATTTTTTTTTACAATCACTGGAAAATGAGATTATCTTCTTCAACTCTGTGGAAAGCAGGCATTATTACTGAAGGCATTCTGTTCTTTGCTGCTTAGTTCACAGTGTCTCTTAGGAGCTGTGGAGGGAAAACCTACAAAAACATGTGGTCCCATAAAAGTGTCACCACTGCTCCTGCCCAGTCCTCCAGCAGCACAGCAGAAGGACGGTGAACAGTTGCGGTTCAGTGTTCAGCTATTGCATGGGAGTAAAGAAACCCCATCCCACCCAGTGATTATTGACATCAGCTGCTATGGTTCTGCAACAATCACCTCTAGCACAGGGGCTACAATATCCTAAAAAAATAATAGCCATCAGCAGCAAGACTACATGAGGGCTCGGGTGAGGATTTCATGGTTGCTTAGGTAAACAGTTCTGACCATCTTCAGTCTTAAGGGCTAGTGGCCTTAAGAATCAACAACAACAACAACAACAAATACCTTTTTTTGGCATAAAAGGCCTTAAGAATCAAGAAGGCCAGTCACACAACCTGATATAGCAGCACTTCATAGCAGCGAGCAACTGTTTGAACATTTTGTTTTTTTCCTTTTCCTTTTCCTTTTCAATTTATAATTTTTATTTTTATTAACAGTGCAAATTTATAACAGTTTGTACAAATGTAAATATCAAAAGTACAAATATAAAACAAACATGTAAGCTAAGAGCTTATTTTGATAGAACATTAACTCTAGTCCAACACGTTAAATACAGATTTTCCTATCCAACAAAGATCCTTTTATGCATTGAGTTAGTGCTATACTTTTTAAACATTGAGATCTCTAGTTTAAGGAATGCATATAGACAAAATAAAGAACCATGACATATAAGTAACTTAAAAGAAAGAGTAACAGTGTTTCAGATCCATTTATGAAATTGGGACCACTGAGAGGATACAAACTGCTGCTGAGACAGATAGTCTAAGATTCGATACCATTTTCCTGTGAATGACGATTGGTATGGTTCATAAGTATTATAAGACAGTTTATTGGTAACTGCGTCCATAAGGTAGTGGTTCCACAATTTATGAAACCAAATGTCAATTGTTGGAGCCCTCACATCTTTCCAAAAGGATGCAATCGTTGTTTTTGCCGCATCTAGCATGACTTCGATAGTGTCTTTGTGAGGTCTACCAGCAAGTTCCTTTGGCCAAGTATTTAAAAATAAAACCTCTGGTTCTAAGGGTACTTGTATTTTGGTGATCTCCTGAATAATTTTCAATATTTTTTCCAAAATGTCTGTATTATTTCACATTTCCACCAGCAGTGGGAGAAATTGGACCAAACAAAATAAAAAGATACAGTTTCTAAAAGCAAGACTATATAGTAGTTCAGCATTATCATTAGAGTGTGTGAAGAAATGCATTTTTTCTTTGGAGGCTGGAAAGGAGCAAAATCTTCCCTCTGAGTTTTAAAAGTTTTTTTCCTCTCTGGGCAGAGAACAGGCCAGAAGGGGGGAAGTCAGTTCAATTGCTTTCCAGATGTACCTCAGGTCACCTTCATACAAATGCTAATAGATCTAGCAGGAGAAATAATGGGTGGGTCAAGTTCTCCCCCCTTCTCCTAGCAGGAACAGAGATTTGGAGGACTTTAGACTAGAGAGGCTTCAGGAAGGAAAATTCTAGAGATGTCAGGAGAGCTTCACTGACTTAGCCCGACCTGGTCAATGGGTGGGGAAAAGAGAGTTGATAAAAATTCCTTGCAGCAAGGAGGAGGTCTTCTTCATGCTGGGTCCATCAGGGGAGACAGAACTCTTTACTAAGGTCTAGAGGAGATGGCCATTAGCCACGTGCTGGGCCTGTGGAGCTACAGCAAGCTTCAAGGTAATGGTAACCCTGTAGACATCTGTAACTTCCTAAGCTTTAGGAGCCTGTCCTATTTTAACATCTGATAGGGCATGTAAAGAGAGAGGGACAGAGGATTCTCATTTTACCCATTTCTTTTGAATCCCTTGCTCAATCTGGTGCTGTGCAAAAGTATGCTTGTGAACATTTTCTTTTTAATAAATATATCTTTTGATGCTGGTAGTGGTTCTCTGTACCACAAAGACCTCTGCCGTCTTGGACACACTATTTTAAAAGGAGCACCAGAGGGAAGGCAGGCAGTTGGCAAGTGGCTATTCCTCCAAGGGTGCACAAGACAGTAAACTGTCCCCATGGTGACCAGGTGGTGGGCAGCAGGAGACATAGAGGAAAGGCCTCAGATCTTAGAAGGGAAGCCGGGAGTCCTGACCCTCCCAGTGGGCAATTCCTTACAAAAGTCAGGGGGTGGTGGCGGGTTACCAGAGAGAGAGAGAGAGTAAAGCCTCTCCAGGTATTGCAAGAACCATGGAGGGCAGGGTGGAATAGGGACTGCAGGCCCAGCAGGCACGTTCTACCACAGAGAGATAACCTAGAAACTTGGCAGCATTATTAATACAAGTAGGCAGATCATATCCATTGAGATCAATCTGCTTTTAAGTAGTACAATTCCTTCCTTGCTTGAAGCCCTTTCTATTCCACAAAGCCCATTGATTTTAAAGCCATTTAAAAATTTATCCCTCTTACTTGTCTTCCAAAGACAAAGCTCAAGTTCTAAGTTGTTTAGAAATGGTAAATCATAGAAAGCAACTAAACGTAAAACAAAGTGTCTGGATGAAAGCTACCAGAAAGCTGTTAAAAAAAATTTTAAAGGGAGAGAATTGTCAGCAAAAAAGGTCTTCTCTGTCATCATCTAGTTTGATTTTTGCAGGCTTAGGACCATTAGAATTTGTACAGATGTCTTCGACAGGAAGACTGGCTGTTTCTAGATACTGACTACTGAAAGGAGCAAACAATTGGGAAGCAAAGTATCAGTACTCATACTTGCTATAATCATTTTATAACATTGCCATCTGACACAAACACAAAACATGACAAACAGCATGTAAAAACAGCTGTGTCAGCAATTTCCATTTCCTACTTGTTCTACAATAATGTACTAAGGGAATATCATCAACCTTTCTTCTAAGGGGACACCACAGCAGTTCTTTTCACTTCATTATATCATACATCTAATTCTGAACTGAGGCCTTGGCTGCTGGTCATTAATTGCATACACTGAGATGAGGTACAGAGCAGGAGATATTTGTACAAACTTGAGCCAGCCTTGAGATTCCCCCTCCCCTCATCTCTAAAATTTTATGGTGGCAGAAAAAATAGCCACCATTTCAAGAAAGCACTCATTTTCTTCTTGCAGAGGAAATTGTTCCATGTGAAATGAGTGGAGCAGCCTCCTTCAGCCCTTCTACCCCTTCTCTCGGTCACCCCTGTCGTTTTTTGTCCCCTCCTCCATGGAAACAACTGTTTTCCATGGCTTCAATTTGGGGGGGAAATGTTACATCTCCAACACAGTCTGCCTCAGGGCATGGAATTTTCATTTATCATAGTTAATCACTGATAAGTTTGTCCTTCATTGATTTGTCCAGTCTCCTTTTATATTTGTAACCATCTTAAGCCAGTGACCAGTGAATTCCATTAGTTAATCATGCATTAACCAATGCATTATTAATCATGCATGGCCATGGACTTAAAGATCCCTAACAAGATGCATGATAATAACAAGACGCAGTCCTAACCAAGGTTACATTCTTCTAAGCCCAATGAAATTGATGGGCTTAGAAGGGCGACTTTGATTAAGGTTGCATTGTGAACCTCCTTTGCTCCCTTTCCATGTCTAAGCAGCAGTCCCTATGAACCTGAATAGTCTGGTATACTAGACAGGAGAATTAAACAAAAATCCCCAATGATTTTGGGTAGCTGAACCATGTGAGCACTCCGATGAAGGAGTTAATTCACATGTCGACAATAACCAGGTCAAAGAAGTCACACAATGGGCTGGATTCCATGATCCCCAGGTGCAATGAGCATGGATCTTTCCCACATTCCCCCTCCCCCAGGAATGTTTATTCTCAGGGTTGCAAGCCCCATGTGATTAATATCCATACAGATACAGAGCAAAGGCTACATTGGGGAGGGAAAAGGGACCAAATTCTGCTTGTTCCATCAGTAGAACTGTGCTGACAGAAAAGGCAGATTTCAGCAATTCTCACCTAGAACCTATAGGCTCCTAACCACTATAGGCTTAATCCATGTGAGTCCTGAAACTTCCAGAGGCTTGAAAAGGACTGCTGACGGAGATGAATGCAGGAAACATCTGCAACCATCAGTGCCTTCTGACAAACAAATCACAGGATCCACCATTACCAGGAGCTTCCCTAGAATGGCTACTGTTGATCAACAGTACACATATGAGGCCTTAATATAAAATAGCCACGCAGCTGAGCACCCACATAACATCTTAATGGCACATGCAACAAACAGTGCAGTAGGGTTTGGATTGCAGGAATCTGAAACAAGCCTGCAACAAAGCATAAGCTTTTAAACATGTCACATTGAATGATACAGAAATTACACAGTTGGAGTATATTTACAGCAACAGACAATACAGAGTAGTATGTAGTCCACAGTCCCTTATCAAAGCAGCTTTCTGAACCATTTCATTACACTATAGCCCTCCTATTACCTGAGTAAAAAAGCACTCCTGAACAATTCAGTTTTGCATTGTTTACAGAAAGCCAGAATAGTGGGAGCCTTCCTAACCTCATCAGGCAGGCCATTCCATAAGGTGGGGCCCACAACAGAGAATGCAAAGTGTATGGGCATATGTTGATTTTGCTCATTTGCAGGGTAGCACCCGCAGAAGGCCCTGCTCAGATAAGCAAAGCTGTTGTGGTGGAGCATGGCCAGGTCAACTGAGTCTAAAGAGAGGCAGAGTTGACCAACCAGATGCAGCTGACAGAAAATATCCTTGGCCACTGTGCCAACCCACTTTTCAAACAAAGTGTCGGTCCATGAGTATCCCCAAACTCTTAACCTTCTCTGCATATGCCTACTCCATTCCATCCACCACTAGTGGGTCCAGTCCCAATTCTTGTTTGTGGGCTTCATCGAGATAACGGGTTGGCCACTGTGTGAACAGAATGATGGACTAGACGGGCCTTTGGTCTGATCCAACAGGGCTCTTCTTCTTCTTCTTCTTCTTCTTCTTCTTCTTCTTCTTCTTCTTTTTTAAAAAAATGTTTATTTTCAAGATTTTACATCAAAAAAATTTTTCCCCAACATTTGTAATACAAAATATTCTTTGGAGAATATTTATACATTTGTTTCCATCCAACTGTCTAGTTTATACCATCTTTTTAAAAATAAACTTTCATCTTTTGCCAACAATATCATATTTAATTTATCCATTTCCTCTATTTCCATAATTCTTGTAATTAACTCTTCTCTGCTTGGAGTTTGTTCCGATTTCCAGCATTTTGCCAGAAAAATTCTGGAGCTAGTAAGAATATAGAGTATTTACACATACATCATTAAATTTAATCCCTTCTGGTAATATATTAAGTAGATATGTTTCTGGTACCAACTTTATTTCTACTTCTAGTATTTCTGTTATAAGGTTTTGAACTGTTTTCCAAAATTTTACTACTTTCTCGCATCTCCACCAGACATGAAAGTAGGTACCCACATTTTTCTTGCATCGCCAGCAGATACTCGATGTATTTTTGTAGCATTTTGCTACTTTATCTGGTGACCAGTGCCAGCGATAAAGCATTTTGAAAATGTTTTCTTTGTATGAGGTAGCCTTTAATAGTTTTATTGATTTCCACATTTTATTCCACTTTTCTGTACTTATTTCCTGTCCAATATCTCTCATCCATGTCTTCATGCTTGGTTTTATAATTTCATCCTTCATTTCTTCCTTTAATAGGAAGCTATATAGTTTTTGTATTAATTTATCAGATGTTGAGAGCCAGATTTTATCTAATTCCGACATCGTTATTTCGAAATCTTTTATTTTGTCTTTAGCAAATCTGGATTTTAACTGGTTCTTTTCCCAGATTGTTAAGTTAATGTTTAGTTCTTTTAGTTTCAAAGGATTTTAGTTCTTTTTCTTTAGTCAAGAGTACTTCATAACTCGCTTTCTTACTTTCACCTCAACAAGTTTGGCAATATAAACGCTTCTAAAGGTGAAACCCATCTTCTCATAAAATTTTCCTTTTATGTTCCTCCATATTTTAATTAGTGCGCCTCTTAATATATGATTGTGAAAGCGTTGTTGTATCCGTTCTTTGTCATACCATACATAGGCATGCCAGCCCATGTCGTTGGTTCTTCCATTATAAAGACCAGGTAGTCGGCAAAAGCTTGTAATTTATATTGTTCACTTTTAATTTTGTCCCATGATACTTTTATCATTACTCACCATGTCCGCTAAAGATTCTAGTCCAAAAATGAACAAAAGGGGTGAAAGTGGGCACCCTTGTCTTGTTCCTTTCTGAATCAGAATGTTCTGGGTTAGATACCCATTCACAATTATCTTTGCCAGGAGGGAAGAGGGACAAGGAATTAGAACTGTTCTTCTTTCCTGTATGAATGAATGAATTTTATTGTTACGGCACCCAGCCAGCAAAACTTCTTTCCTGTACAACACACACAAGTCTGCTGAACGGAGGAGGCAATTTTTGTTCTCTTGTCCCTCTCTTTACTCCAGCCTGCTGACCCTTAAGGCAGCTCCTCTGCTCAGATCATGAAACCCTGAGTGTGATCTTTCCAGGGGTCAGTCAGAGGGAGCTGTACCAGTGGAGGAAAATATGGGAGAACTCTGTGTAGGATACTGACCATTAGCTACAGATTTCATAAGCCTGATATGTAAATAAATGTGAAATTCACTTTTGAATGAACAACTAAGAGTGAAAACATATAAGCCCAAGTCCCTACAAACATGTATCATACCCCACATGCCCTGAGGTAAACCTACTATGTTTCAACACAGCCTGAGACAGTAATATCACTGAACAAAAGCCAATGAGATTGCTTAAGTTTGATGAATGAAATAAAAGCCTATGGAATGCAGCTCTGAAGAGACAGAGGCATGGGGATGATACATTAAAGAGCTGTTTGGGTTGTATTTATAGGAGCAAACAACTTTTTTTTAATTAACAAAGAACTTGTAGGGAGTGCTGCCCTTCCTAGGGAGTACACATTAAGATCTGTTGAAGAATGAAAGAAGAGAAGAAGAAGAAGAGATTGGATCTATACCCCGCCCTTTACTACCCAAAGGTGTCTCAAAGTGGCTTACAAACTCCTTTCCCTTCCCCTCCCCACAACAGACACCCTGTGAGGTAGGTGGGGCTGAGAGAGCTCTTGACAGAAACTGCTCTTTTTCAAGAACAGCTCTTATCAGAACTAGGGCTTGCCCAAGGTCATCCAGCCAGGTGCAAGTGGAGGAGTGGGGAATCAAACCCGGATTCCCAGATTAGAATCCGCACACTTAACCACTACACCAAACTGGCTCTCAGAAAGAAAGAAAAAAGGCATGCTACTGGAATACAAAATCTCACGTGCCTTGAAGAAAGGATTCACTTGTCCAAGTGCGGGGAAGAAATGAAGTGTCCAGCCCAAGGGATAACCATTAATAGGAGGTTCTGGTACAGGAGTATGATGAAAGTTCTCCTTGAAGGTCCTAGGACTCAAGGCGAGGGAGGGCGAAGGGAAAGAGCGTGGGCCTGCCACAAGAGGAAGAGACAAAAGGAGAGAAATTGTGGATTCAGGGAAGTAACAGTCCCAAGGGGGGCGGACTACTACAGGGGACTGGTCTGGAATAAAAAAGACAGCATCTCCTCGAAACAGTGACGAGGAGAAAAGGCGGCGGCAAGAAGCTAAAGAGTCCACCACTGCCATCACCCCCTTACCACCAGCGTCAGTATAGCAACGGTGAAGGGGTTCTTGCCGTCGCGCTGCTTTTCCATCTCGGTCTGCCAGCCATCCACAAACGCAGAAGATACCTTTTCTCCATCTTTCTCCAGATTTCTTGCAGCTACCGCCGCTCACATAACATCCCCCGTCTCTTTCTCACGTGAGAATAATAAGCACACACACACACACACACACACACTGCGACCCAGGAGCCGTTCAGCCGAATGGGCAGGGCTGGCAGAGGGTCATTGGCAGGCGGGGGGAGGGGGGAGAACGCAGGATTTGGATGGTTTGAGGGGGTGATGGACGAACTCTCCCTGAAGCTGGAGGGTTCCGCAGTAATGCGTACGCCTAGTTGGGGGTAAGAGTTACGAGGAATTTTGTGGGATATATTTAACTTTGATGGAAACGGCTGCAAGAGTTACATTTGCTGACTGAAACAAAATGGACTGTTGGCACAAGAAAGACTCGCATGTTTACTGTGGCTTCAAGTTTTTCTGCAGTATATTCCCTTTCATCACATACATGTATCTTTCCACATTAGGTCACAATAAATTAGCCTGCAAAGCTACAATAAACAGCGAGTCTGGTCGCTAAATTCGTTTTTGGTTTTGCTCTAAGCAACAGCCATAACATAAGGTTGCCCTTCTGGAATTCATTGCCTGGGCTGTATTTATTTATTTATTTTATTATATTTATACCCCGCCCTCCCCGCAAGCTTACAACAAGGCACAAAGTGCATACAGTATAAAAAGATAAAACAGTTAAAATTCAGTAGAATCAGGATGCAAGAATAGAAAGATCCAAAACATCTTGCATACCAGAAGGGGGAGGGCCAGGGACGTAGATAGAAGTTACTTGGCCCTCCGGCGGTGTCGCTCTATAGTGGAGCGGTGGTGGTAGTGGTAGTGGCAGTGGCGGCACCTACTCGAAACCCTGGCGGAAGAACTCCATCTTACAGGCCCTGCGGAACTGCAAAAGGTCCCGCAGGGCCCTGATCTCCTCCAGGAGCTCATTCCACCAGATAGGAACCGCCACTGAAAAGGACCTGGCCCTCGTTGCCGCAAGCCTGGCCTCCTTAGGGCCCGGGGTCACCAGCCGGTGTTGTGACACCGACCGAAGTGCTCTTTGGCCATATGTGGGGAAATGCGGTCCCTCAGGTATGTCAGACCCTGGCCATATAGGGCTTTAAAGGTAAGCACCAGCACTTTGAAGCGAATCCGGTATGCTATAGGCAGCCAGTGCAGCGCTTTCAGTACAGGTCGGGTGTGCTCCCACCTAGGGGCACCCACCGCAGCCTGGCCGAATGACAAGAATGTCCACTGGGAACAATGGGAGCTTTAGAAGGCCCTCTCACTGCAGCCTGTTGAAAAGTGCCAATAAAACAAGGGATGTGTTCAGATAAATGATGGAATGGATCTAACACCATTCCCTAGGAGTAGAATGAGTGCTTTAGGACTGGAATGACAGCTAGAAGAGTGGAAGGATGGACCCAGGAATCAAATGACACATGCAGACTCACCTCTGTATCCTCTGCATAGTTTTTGACCTCCTTGTCACCCATTCTCTTAAGAGTCATGATACTTGTATTAACTCCCTCCTGTTACACTGTTACCTAGTACAATTTTTCTGTACTCCTTCACTCTAGTTCCTGGGTGTCATTTCCCTCCCAGGTCTGCTGCCCTCTTAATCCCTGTGTTCCCATTAACTGCCAGACCATGGTGGTGCCCCCTTGCCACTTTCATCTACAATTTTAGGTGATGTCTTCTTTCCTATGTGTAGAATTGAATACAACCGTCCACCCTTGCTGTCTAGTAACTCAGGCATAGGACAGTGGCACCTTTAAGACCAACAAAGTTTTATTTCATGGTCCTAAAGGTGCCACTGGACTCTAACTTTGTTCAGGCATAGAACAGTCCTTCTCTGCTTCCTTCCTGTGGTGCTTTTGAGCCTACTTCTACTTTGTTTCTCTCAACCATTGATTCCCTTCATCACCCCCTCTCGGTACACTCGTGTCTGGCTAAAGCAATACTTACCAACCCATGTACACTTTGCCAGTGACTTGCAAACTGTATCCTTTCAACAACAGTGTTGAACGAAATTGATTTAATATTGCTTTTAACATAGACTCCTTTTGCAAATGAAATATGTTAGCAGTTTTATGGTGCCTGATGGTAGGAAAGCTGCAACAGAACACCATGCAGTCATCCAGTCAGCAGTTGCCCTGGCATGAATGTTCAGGGCATGTTGACCATCTGCTGGCATCTTTATTAGTGAGAAAAGGTACTGTGAAAGTGCTTCTCACTGTACCTTTGCATCTCTAGCTATGCAAAGAAGTTCCTGGTGCATTTTCTGGAAAGAATCAGAGAACCTCCTTTTGCAGTTTCTGTGCAAACCAGCATTTAGGTGTACTGATAACTGCTGGTTTAGGCAGCTCCTCTAATATGGGGACAGTTTAACTTCTGCTGGGGAATTTTTCAGAGTTAGTCATTATTTTGAGGGAAGAGAAAGATAGGGTACTTATAGGCCCTGATACTGTTGGCTGCTGATGCCACACTGGTACAGCTAGCTGATGTCCAAGACTGCTCTTCACTAAACAGATGCAAAAGCATTTTGAATTTGGCTGGCAAAATGCTCTCTGTAAACCTCAGTAGTATTTTATTTTCTTCAAAATTATCATCCTCTTAATGCCACTTAAGTGTTTATATAAGGGGCAAACCAGGCCTGAACCTCTTCCCTAACCAGATGCAAAAGCCTTCTGAATTTTTGCTGGCAAAATTGTCTCAGAGAGATGCTCTCAGCTTTTGCATCTGTTTAGAGAAGAGGTTCAGGACTGGCTTGCTCCCAATACAAACACTGGATTGTAACAAGAGGCTGATAACTTTGAAGACAACAGGAATACTCCTGAGGAAGACTTTGATGAAACAAGCTTACATCTGAATGCTTGTAGTAACATCATGAGGATGGACTTCTCTTTGTAATATTATAAGGATGGACTTCTCTCTAATGTGACATAGGTTTTATATATTGATTGTAAAATGTTTTACTAAACATGTTAGTCAGCATATCACAGTATTTGTTTGTATTTTCTTTAATAGAAGCTGTGATCCTAGGTTGTTTTTTCCAGTAATTTCTATTACATCTTTTCATTAAAGGAGCTCATGACAAATAATATAAAACTAAACCATTAAAATAATGTAAATAATCACATTTTTTAAAAAATCAGCAGAAGCTTTGGTAAACAGCTACATCTTTAGCAGGCACTGAAAACAACTGTGGATGTTCTATAATCGGGATGTCAATATCACAGAAAATGCCTCATCTGACATGGCCAACCTCCTTTAATGGTGGCACATGAAGTAGGGCTCCAGGTGGCTATTGGATATTGTAACTCTACATGCAAGAGGATTTGGGAGGGAAAGGATTGAGAGAATTCTCTCACTCAGGTAGACTTGGCAGTTAGGAGCTGAAGCAAGTTAACCTTTTTGAAGTTAATCTGTTCACAATAAGTTATATGTACTATATCAGTATGGCATGTAAGATGTGCTTCTATTATTGTAAGTAAAATTTCTCTCTTTACCATTGGAATCAGATCAGCTCTATAATTTGTTTGAACAGCATTTCCCTTTTAACTAGGAAACATGGAGGATCAGGGATACTGCATAAAGCTTCTGTGCTTCCCAAGTCAATTTTTTTCTACATTTATCCCAATAGGTTATGGGCCCAGAGTCTATCATAAGCTTAGATTAAGTTTAATGTGTAAAAAGGACTTAAAATCTTTGATTAGCAAATCTCCTTGTTTATTTTAATCTTTAAAAATTCTTCATTGTTTTTCTACATGTTGCTGTGATAAGGATGGCTGAATCAAGCAGATATTTGGAGATCCCAGAACTTACTGTCGAGAACATAGAAGCTGGCTTAAAAGATTTCATATACTCCTTGAAGCAAAAGGAGCTGCTGGAATCCTAGAGGAAGAAAAACCAACAGAGGTCCCTTCCACACGGCAGGGAAAAGGACGCTCGAACTGCAGCTAATGTGAGCCGCAGCAAAGTTGAGATGGCGCGGCGGGATCTCACGGATCCCCCGAGTCGCAGCGCCGTTGCTCCCCGGCACGATCAGATGCCGAGGAGAAAGCAATGGTGGGGAGGGGAGCCTGGTGAACTGCGCATGCTCACACATGCGCAGTTCAGCCAGGAGCTGGGGATGCGCCAGCGATCCCACCGTCAGCGTTGCTGCGCCCCTTCGAAAAGAACCACCTCGGTAGGTGGTTCTTTTTTGGTGCGGAGCAGCGCTGGAAGGGCCGGATCAGGGACGGAGACGGTACGCTTCCCAGATGTTGCGGTGGGATCGCGCCCGTTTGCTCCACCCCCGTCCTGTCCTGCTCCCGGCCCAAAAGGTCTCGTATGGATAGGACCAGAGAAAGGCAAGGAATTGAACCATTGGAAAATTCTGAGACATCAAAAGAAATGCTTAAAGGTCTAGAAGAGTCTTTTGGGTTTACTTGTATTAAAACACAAGGAGTATATAAGAAAAGTTTGCAAAACAAGGTTACATAACAGACAATTGTGAACAATATCTATCTGAATTGAGGCAGGTGTTTGAAAATCTAGCAATATGTGGTTTTAATCTAACTGATGAACAAATGACAAATTTTATGCTTGGGGATTTGAGGGAAGATTTTTCTGAGTTTGTGAGTATGCAGAGTCAAAACCAAAAGAAAGTTGCAAAAATCAGGCACTTAAAGAATTGGAGGAACAGCATTTTCCCCTTAACCAGGAAACTTGGAGATGCACGGATACTGCATAAAGTTTCTGTGCTTCCCAAGTCAAATGATTATTTTTTTAACATGTAACCCAATAAACTAGCTGAATGTTTGTGGATGTTCTATAATTGGGATGTCAGCATCACAGAAAGAGCCTCATCTGACATGGCCAAGTTCCTATAATGGTGGCACATGAAGCGGGGCTCCAGGTGGTGACCACGTAGGGTTGCCAACCAGCAGGTGGGACCTGGAGATCTCCTAGAATTATGACTGAACTCCAAACAACAGAAATTAGCTCCCTTGGATAAAATGGCTGTTTTGGACAGTGGGTTTTATGGCATTATACTCTGCTGCATTCCCTCTTCTCCCTGATGGAATTGGTCTATATGGAAATAGTCTGGTCCCACACTATATAGGGCTTTAAGGGTCAGTACCCACAGTTTGAACTGAGCTTAGAAGTTAATTGGTAGCCAATGTAAATCCTTTAGCATAGGTAGAATACATATGCTGTAATGTATTCCAGAAAAAAATAAACAGGCATCTTAAAGGCTAACATGATTTTAGTCCAGAATAAATTGTCATGTTCAAGACTCTGTCTGCTTCTTCAAATGCTATCAATGGAGTCCCCTTATACAGTTATTTTATATAGGAGATTTGAAAATGAAAACAAGCAGGGTCAAAGGGCCATGAGATGCAGTAAGAACAGAGTGAAATACAATTATGTAAAAAATCTAATTAGGAAAACTATAGAGATAATTCACTAGTTATGATAAGCAAGCATTGCAAACACAACATTGTTCCACTGGATGGTATACAAATACCTAGTGCACAGTTGAAATGCCAGTAGACAAGGGAAGGAATGGGGTTAGTACAAGGTAGTAGGAATATTAAGCACCATCTAGGATCTTTCCCCCAGCATTGGTGTGGCTGTTCAACCACTGAACTTAACAAAAGAATGCCAAAGCCTAGAGTCCAAACTGTCCACATGGTAGCTGTAGAATGCTAACTTAGGAAGGCCAGGTCTCCCGCTATACCTCCTGGCCTGGGCCCATTCCCCACCAGCACTCAACAGGCCAGTTGGGGGGGGGGAATGGGTTGTGGTGCTTCATTGATGTGTGATGTCATTTCTCTGGCACAGAACTGCAAGTGACATCAGATCAGGGTGATGCTCTAGGATGCTCAAAACTAGAGTTGGGGACAGTGGTCCTTCTAAGTTAGTGTGAGCTAGCTCACAATTTTTTAGCCTCCAGCTCATACATTTTTGTCTTAGCTCAGGAAGGATGGCTCCAGAGAAAACTAATTTATGCAGCAGCCAAATTGCTCACTCACAACTTTAATGCCAGTAGCTCACAAAGCAGAATTTTTGCTCACAAGGCTCCACAGCTTAGAGGGAGCATTTGTTGGGGATGAATCCTGGAGTGTCGCCCTACAAGATTGTGTCACATGACGTCTGATTTCATACTGGGAATGACGTTGCTCATTGGCATGATGGCAAAGATCTTATCCACATCCCCCAAAGTCCTGACAGGGTGCCAGTTACAGCTGGCAATCCTATGCTAACTACTTAGCTTTAGTACAGGTCTGGTACAGCAGCAAAACTTTATGAGGCTTTTTTTAGATGGATGAAGTGTTTCTCTTCTTTCTAATACCAACTTCCAAGCTATCTTGTTTCTGAGAAAGTAAACCAGACCTTAAGTTGGTCCCAGTGGAGGTGTGAAGAGTTATAGTAATTTCTTAATCAATTGCAGCATGTGCTTTATAAGAGAGAGGTGAATTGTAAGAAGTTTTTTTTTGACAGTACATCAATGAATCACACATTTGTTTTAACTGCTCTCTTGCTTGTTAAGATGCTGAATTAAATTACTGCAGATAGAGACTGTGGTCAGCCAAGGTAAAGACTCAGAGCTTGTGTGGTGGTGGTCTCAAAATTAATAGTATTTATAGATTCACAATTTCTTGTTTTTTTAAATTCTTTACAGCAGGTTGTATATGCACTGTCTTTTTCAGCCAAAGAGATGGACAAACTATTAATTGCTGATGATTTATTTGGAAACTTTAAATGTATATGCTGCCTCTTCCAGAGACCTGCACGAGACAGCTTCCAGGGAATGTAAAGAAATGCTGTGATGATCCTCCTAAAATTCAGGTATGGCTTTTAAGGTCTTCTTCATAAGTGGAATACTTCTCTTGATTACACTGAATGGTTGGAGCTAAATGTGTGAATAGAATCCACTGGGAAACATTAAATGTGAAGTGGTGTGATGTGTAGACAGGACTTTTATATCTGCAAATGTTGCAGGTATGATAGCCCATTCCTGTTTACAAGACATCTCAGTGCTGAATTCTTCAAATGATTCCAAGAACCAACTTGCTATAGTAGTCAAACTAATGGACTAGGATCTGGGTGATCAAAGTTCAGAGCCCCACTGTTACATGACGCTTTCTGTCTGGTCTTGAACTAATCATTTCGTCAGCCTAACAAATAAGAAGCAGTTATGGTCTGTGAAATTTTAGGCAATCTTCACTGCATTGGCATGACACAGTATTTCTGGGAGAGCCAGTGTGTTGTAGTAGTTAAGAGTGGTGGACTCTGATCTGGAGAACTAGGTTTGATTCCCCACTCTTCCATATGAAGCCCACTGGGTGATCTTGGGCCAGTCACAGTTCTCTCAGAACTCTCTCAGCCCCACCTAGCTCACAAGGTGACTGTTGTGGGAAGAGGAAGGGAGGGTGGTTATAAGCCACTTTGAAACTCCTTAGGGTAGAGATGGGATTGATGGGAAAGATTGAAGGAAAAAGAAAAAGGGGCCGACAAAGGATGAGATGGTTATACAGTGTTATCGATGCAACAAACATGAAATTAAGCAGACTCTGGAGCATGACGGAAGACAGGAGGGCCTGGCATGATGTGGTCCATGGGGTTGTGAAGAGTCGGACTCGACTGTGCGACTGAACAACAACAAGAGGGTAGAGAAAAGCAGGTTAAAACCAACTCCTCCCCCTCCCCCTTCTTTCATTATTCAGAAATTTTCTATGCTGTCTTCTTATTCAAAAGACAGCTCAAAAGGTGTTCCCAAGGAGGCTCAGTGTCTTACACAATAAAATATAAAATAAATATAAAATAAACATTATACAATAAAACAAATCAGTTAACAACAGATGCATCTCCAGAAGAAGCTAGAACACCTGTAGCAATGCTGTCATATCTCCTAAAGAAGGAAGTTCTTCAGCTTCAAGGCAGCACCATGAGTCCTACCCCCTCACCAGTTGAACTTCCAAAAGCATGAGTTCTGCCAGCAATCACTTTGAACAATCTCACAATCTGGGCTGGTTCGTAAAGTGGGGGTGGTTCTTCAAGTATTTTAGACCAAACTTGTTTGGGGCTTTAAAAGCAAAACAAAAGAGCACATTGAATTGGGCCTGGAAACAAATTGAAAGCCAGTATCATTGGTATATCCGTTTTACATGCTCATTGTGTGGATATTAACATTCTAGCTGCTGCACATTGTCCCAGTTGGAGTTTCTGGACTGTCTTCAGTTCTACATAGAGTGGGTTACAATAGTCCAGTCTGACAGTGATCAAGGAATGTATGGCAGTGGACAGGTCAGAAATGGCTGCAGTTAACAAGCCAATAAAAATCACTCCTTGCCACCTTCCTAGCCCAGTTTCTAATTTCAGCTGGACCATCAGTATCCAATTTGTTGGTTCACTGGTGAAGAGGCCAATAGCCGGGATTTTTTTTAATTTGGGGGGCCTTTAAATAAGTTGGGGAGAACCCCCTGCACATACCCCGGCACACCACTCAAGCGAGCAGCCCTGTTCCCGCCTTCCCTTGCAACCACTTGGCTATAGGGTAGGGCTTGTGAGCGGGGGGGGGGGAATCCTTGCCAGCTGTTTCTCCTCCTCTAGCTGCAGCTGAATACGAGAGAGGTGAGAGAGTGGCATGGGATTGCAGGGTGGCACGGGGCTTGACTTCTTGCCAGCTTGCCGGCGACAAAAAGGAGTGGCCGCGGCCAGTGATGAGCAACATAAATAAAATTTAAAATTGGAAGTCGGGGGGGGCTGGGCTGGATGGAAAGTCATGGTGCCTTGGTGGTAAGTTGGGAGGCTGGGCCCTGAGGGCCCCCACTGTAACCATGGTCCTATTGGTGAATCAGCAGGATAGAAAGGGGAGATCATTCCAAATACTGCTGTGATTTTATCTGGAGTTTCTTCTTTCCTATTGTCTGCCTCAACTGTCCTTGCTTCCTCACAGTGTTCTGATGACAGGAATGTGGCATGGCTACTGTGTCAATATGGCCTTGATATGAGTTTGTATGAATCCACAAGGGTTAAGCTGACACTAAATATAATACAGGTACAAAATTTATTTAGGTATACACATTTTTAAAAAACGTAGACCCATTAAAAATATTCACATTCAGACATAAAAAACTTCTCAACACTCATACATAGATGGGTTGGTGCTGTGCAACTGAACCAAACGCGTTTCGGCCCCTAGGGGCCTTCCTCGGTGGTCACAATCCAAAATACAAACTTGACATACATTCAAAAAAATTTTTTTTACATAAGATGTTAAATACATATGCAGTATCGCTTCTCGGCCTTTTGGCTAAGATCAAGTGTAGTATCTGTTCTTATCAGTTTAATATCTGATACGTCCTCTATCTGAGGACTATATATTAAATGGATTTTTGGGTTAAAATTTTTTTAAAAGAAAAAAAAAATACATATGCAGTATAAGTCCAGATATTGTATCCTGGTAGCATAAACTTGCGTGAGTTGAATGTATGTCACTCCATCCTGTACAGATTCCTGTGTCTGCCTTTCAGAAGAGTAGCTGTTAGAGGAAGGGGAATTCACCTCCCTCCCCATGTACAGAGATCTTCTCTGGCCATTGAACGTTTAGGATTGCACTACTGTGGCCCTTACTGGGCATGCCACAGTCCACTATTCAGCTGAAGATGCTGTTTTGCCTTTATAATTTCCATTTTCTGTATTGTGGGTGGGAAGAATAGGGTGATGTTCCTGTGCACTGATTGGCTTCTTCCATGTATAGCAGATGCACAGGCATCATCAGCATCTGTTTTGTAGTGGCTATCAGTGGTGTTACTATGGACTCTAGTGCTGTTGCTATGATCTTAGTTCCTTGGGGATAGCTCCCCCTCCCCAGTCTGTCATTTCTCTGTGTAGAACACGATATGCAGGAACAGGAAGGCAGGACCAGAAAGGAAACAGATCCAAGCCTAGGCTTTCTGCCAGAATACAAAGCCAGATAAAACACAGACTTCAGGAACAAAACATACTGGCAAACAAGTCATACACACAAAGATCTACAAGACACACAACAGCAGAAGGGCTGCCATAGGGATCAAAGGTCACCCAAACCTAAGCAACACTGGGGGAGGACAAAGCTCATCTCCCATTACCAAATTTGCTTACAACAACACACAAAGATATTACAGAAAAGAGAATAAAAAAGAGACCTGGCATAAAGTAGCCTACCACTAGGCTAGGAGCGGAGCATCTTATTACTAAAGGCTTTCTTATACCTTGAGAAGCTAGTTAGGCAACATCCTTGCTAGTCAGTTACCACCCTTTGTCCTGAACTACTAATCCAAGTAGTTTGGCTCAAGAGGAATGCAAGTGGAGCTAGCAGAACATTCAAGAACATTAGAAGACCCACTTCTGAGATAAGGCTTCATTGGAAAACTGTACCTTCATCAATGAGTGGCAGTCTGGCTAGGCTGACTTGTAGGCTCTGCAGTGGCATCTAGCGGCTACCTTGGTAATTGTTGCTCTGTTTTGCAAGTGTATTAGCACAACCTTGAAAATGTGTGAACAAATCGCTGGAGTAGCAAAGGTCTGCATTTGATCTTTTGGAGCACAATATGTAGAATAGGAATATTCCAGCTTACATTGATCATTAGTCCACACATCTAAACATGCATGGAGGGGCAATAAGCCTTTTAGCAATATGTGTTTGGCAGTACAACTGCCAAACAGTAAATTAAAACTGATGCTTATTAGCTATCAAAGCCAACATTTTGCATGGAAACTGTACAGATAAAAGCCAGAACATGACTCAGAAACTATGTAGAATCATAAAAAGGATTCTGGTGGCACTTTGAAGACTACCAGATTTATTGTGGCATAAAATACAATAAATCTGTTAATCTTTAAGGTGCCACTATACTCGTGTGTGTATGTGTGTTTGCTGTAACAGACTAGAAACACAATCCTAAAACTTCACAGGAGAAGCTTGGGATGGAAGCTAGTCTTCCCTACTGGCCTATCTCAAAGATATATGGAGTAATGCCAGCAGAATGCCATGTTGGTTAACCCCAGTGCCAGTGCAACTACATTGGCATGGGGTTACATTTGGGCAGTGTTGGAAGCATGTCAGGAGAGGAATTTAGTCAGTCTAGTAAAACCCCTCAGCTCACAGTCCTGACCATGATGCAACATTAAGGTGGCAAAAGATATCAGGAGGAGCTAAGGGCACCCTTCTGTCAAGTCATAGATTTGATGAGTGCTCCCCCCTCTCCACCGGACATTCCGCCTCCCTGAGGGCCCTGCTCGAAGGGGAGGGCAAGATGGCAGCCGTTACCAGCCCTGGGAAGCATGGTGGCCACGTGTCAGCTTTCCCCGAAGGGTGTAGCGCCTGGCTGGGGTTTGGGGGAGAGAGAAGGGATTGGGAAATGGAGGCCGGGGCTTTTTTTTGTGATTGTGTTTTCTGACTGGGGAATGCTTTGAACCGGCTGGCTTTTTTGCTGTGAATGTGTGAAAACTGTACAATGCTTGTGCTAACATTGTATGAGGCCATTGTCTTAGATTTGTGCCCTGCTTAGTGCAGACTGCCCCTCCAGGGTCTCTTGGATGGCTCCTGGGAGCCCCCACCCCAGAGAGATGTCCCCCTCCTCACAGAGAGCCAAAAGGAAAAAGTTCTACTCTTTACAGACATGCCCAACCGCCCTCTGTAAGCCCCACAGAGCAAAAGCCTACTGTGCAGCATTGGCCCCTGTGGGAGAGGTCCTGTTCTGCCAGGAGCTGATAAGCCGGCAGAGCCAAGAGGCTGGGATGCCACACACACACACACCCACGCCCCGCCGTTTCCCCCCTGACAGAGAGGCAGAGAAAGAGAGCTCCTTCCCCCGTCCCCACACGCACACACACAGAGGAAAACAGTTGAAACACGAGAGACCAAAACTTTAACAGAGTCTTTCTATGCTACAAATAGAGTCAAGGGGTAGAAAGCAACTCCCCTTCCTTAGCAGAAAAAATAATTCCAGTCTCTAGTTCCACAGACAGAGGATCCCCCCCTGCCCCACAGAGGAAAAATCTTTAGGAAATTTTATAGACAAGCCTTATATGCGAGTGTTTAAAAGTTAGCTCCAAGCAAACAGGCAGTCTCTGCTTCCACGTGCGCACATGTGCGCACACACAGAGAGAATGCCAGCCACAGCTTCCACGCACACAGATCCCCCCTTTAAAAGCAAGAGTTTTAAAGAAAGCAGTTTGCAAAACAGCCTTTTTGAAGAAAGCAGTTTGCAAACAGCCTTTTTAAAGAAAGCAGTTTGCAAACAGCCTTTTTAAAGAAAGCAGTTTGCAAACAGCCTTTTTAAAGAAAGCAGTTTGCAAACAGCCTTTTTAAAGAAAGCAGTTTGCAAACAGCCTTTTTAAAGAAAGCAGTTTGCAAACAGCCTTTTTAAAGAAAGCAGTTTGCAAACAGCCTTTTTAAAGACAGACATCAAAGCAACAGAATTTACTTACTGTGGAGAGCAGAATGTCTGTCCCCCCAAAACTCCCACCCACCTTCCAACCTTTATTTAAAAGGAAAAAAGAGTACAAAAGCAGAGAAAATCCTCCAGGCCAGCTGTGTATTGGAGAGAGGACTGTTCTCTCTGGAGAAAGTGAATGGCCCACGGTGCCTGCCGGGAGGGGGAGGAGGGAGGGCCACACACTCATACAGCCAATTGCAGGTGGTCCGTGCAAAGACAGGCCTTCTACACACAGAGAGGGGTGGGCTTAGAGTTTCAAGGGAACCAATGAATGCTCTCTTTTCAGCCCGGGAAGTTTTGATCTGTCCCTGAACCAACTGCAAGCCATTCTCCAGCTGTCATTCTGGAACCCTCTCCCACAGACTTTTTTCCCACTCTCTGGTGACAGAGAAACGTGCTAGCCTGTGAAGATATGAATCCACCCCCTTTCCTTTGCATTTGCTACCCACATTTCCCCCCAAAGCAGGCAGAAGATATACAAACAGTCCCCAAAAAGCAGCCTATACACAGGGCATGAAATGCTCTTTCAGGCAGGGAAATGTTAAGGAAATAAATGAAAAAAAATAGTGGGGTGGGAGGTTCCTCAGGCAGCCTCTCTGAGAGGGGAGGGCAGTTTTGGACTGTCCAGTCTGTTTTTTTCTCTCAACACCAACCCCTGCAAGGTAGGACATGGGAGATCATCACTTTGTCTTTAAAATGCCATGGAATGGCCCAACTTATGAAGATACAAGCTGTGTAGTGGTTTTTAAGCCGCTGGACTCTTTTTTCATGCATTGTAAAAGGAGTGTTCAGTAAAATGAAAGGTTTTGTATAAAAGTAAATTCAAAGACCCATTGTCTGTGCAGAAAAAATTCAAACCTGAGACTAGAAGGGGGGTGGGGGTGGGGGTTGGAGCAGAGTGAGACAACTGGTGTTACAGATAAGCACACAGACGGAAAGCGATGTCTGAGTTCTATGGTTTTACTGTTTTAAACAGTGGTAGCAAGGCTGTTTTCCTAACTTTTAAAAAACTTGCTAGATTTCACCCCAAAGAAGCTTTTTCTGTAAGGTGTGTCTAAAATAATTAAAATGCACAGTGAGGAAGGTATGGGGTGAAACAGAGATCCATTCAAACGTTTTAATAAATGTTGAACTGTATGTAAAAGCACACCTCAGTGAAACAGTGTTCCTTAAAGGCATGTGCACCCAGCTGCTAGCTTCTGGCCTGAATAGATAAGGATACCAGGTGGAGTATTCCAGCTGCACCATTTTTTAAAAATAGCCAGCCACTCCGTACAATACATTAAAATGTTTCATGGCTGAAAAGGTTTTCAGATAGACTGC
Organism: Gekko japonicus; assembly: GCF_001447785.1. Taxonomy (NCBI): domain Eukaryota; kingdom Metazoa; phylum Chordata; class Lepidosauria; order Squamata; family Gekkonidae; genus Gekko; species Gekko japonicus. The sequence goes on along the minus strand of NW_015169189.1, from coordinate 19,873 downwards.
CTCTGGCTGGGGAAGCTCTCCTATGCCTTGTCAAGATTGTGCTTTATGGGTAGGACTGGCTGAAATTCAGTATTTTGGAGTCAAACTGAATTAAACAGGGATCCTTGAACACTCTGTGGGCAACACACTGGATTGTGTTTTTGTGAAATTTAAAAAAATGTTTGCAGAACGTGGCAAGGATTGGGAGGGAGTATTAAACACCCATAGCTGCAAGAAATAAATCTTAAGGAGATAAAAGTCATACTCTTCAGAAGGGTGGGGGCAGTTTTGGACCGCCCATTCTGTTTTTTCTCTCTCAATGACAACCCCTGCAAGGTAGGACATGGGAGATCAACACTTTTTGTCTTTAAAATGCCGTGGAATTAAAAACAACTCTAAAACAACAATTTAAAATAGTATAGAATAATAAAATACCATGTAAAATAAATAAGATGTCAGTTAAGATGCCAATCAGATCAGTTAAGATACAACAGAAGAGTGGGTACTTGAATCCAGCCCACTGATGGGAGATTAGCCAGGGAAGAGGGGATGTCTGCCGCCTCAACCAAAAGCCCAGTGGAAGAGCTCTGTCTTGCAGTAACTGTAATAAATCCTGCAGGGCCCTGATATCATATGGGAGCTCCTTCCACCAGGTGGGGGCCAGGGCCAAAAAGGCCTTGGCCTTAGTCAAAGCTAGTCAGATGTCCCTGGAGCTGGGGACTACCAAAAGATGTTGATTTGTGGACCTCAGTGCTGTACGGGGCTTATATGGGGAGAGGCAGTCCTGAAGGTATGCTGGCCCCTGGCCATAGAGGGCTTTAAAGGTAAGCACCAGCACCTTGAAATGGATCCAGAATTCACTAGGCAATTAGTTTGCTCTGGAGCCATCCTTCCTGAGCTAAGACAAAAATGTGCGAGACAGAGGCTAACAGACTGTGAGCTAGCTCTCACTAACTCAGCTTAGAGGGAACTCTGCAGGCTGCGTTGGCTTAATTTTTCTCTTATTCTGTGAATTGGTGTGGAGGGAGGGTCAAGCATAGTGGCATCACTTAGGTGTGTCAGTGTCACTGTGTGATAGCTGGATCACTGCATATATGACCACAGATGAGGTCCATGACCTGTGGATTCTGGTGGTATTGGTATGCACTCCAGTGTTGTTGCCACACTCTCAGTTTCTAAGGGTTGGGATTTTTTTCTGTCTTTCTCTGCAGGAAAAACATAGGATACCAACGGACTTGCCTCAATGGTATCCTGGTGTGGTGGGACTTAAGGGTTGAACTGTTAACATGACCATTCTTCTGGAATTTGTGTCTCACTTGTTTATATTTCTAGCTTTTGAAACCTCCACTTTCTGCTTGTTATGTCACTGCTAAAGGAACAGAGTTTCCATAAAAGAACAGACAAAATGTAGTTAGGCTATTTGGAAACCCTAAGGAGGATTTGAACATTGAAATGATGTGCAGGAACAGTCTCATTCAACTATACCTTCTAGTACAGGAAGTCTTCTTCTTCTATAGTAAAATTTTTATTCCATTACTAATAACATGTTGCTTTGCCAGCAAAGATAAGCAGGATACAGGAATAACCAAGAATGTCCACATCCACCCCAGTTCCAACTTTTCTTCCAGCAATATCTATTTCTAACCTCGTATAACACAAAATGTTGATGGGGGGGAATTACAAATGTTCTTTTTAAAGGACTCAACTGCATGTTTCTGGCTCCACCTGGATCCTGTCAAATCAGACATTCCAAAAATGGAACTCCTAAAAAGGTTGAAACTTACTTTTCAGGCACTTGGGGCCCTGTTCAGATAATGACTGTAGGGAGAGGTGGCTTATGCCACCTAACCTAAAACGGCCATGGGGAGTAACCCTTTATCTGGTTGGGAAAACATACTAGTGGGCTACATATGTAATGATGGTCTACCTGTACATTTCCCCAATAGAGCACATAAGCTTCCCAGGTCCATTTCAGGCACAGGAAAAAGGCTTAATCCCACTTCCCACATGCCACAGTAGCAGTCTGGATCATGCCCCCACATACCTGAAAAGTAAGCTTAAGCACAGAACTCCCAGCACATGTCTGGCTTGACAGTGTCAAGGTTGACCATGCCTTGGAGCCTGTCAAGGTTGACCATGCCTTGGAGCCAGAATGTAACACAACCAAGCTGTACCTGGATTTGGTCTCAGTAACTCCCCAAGTAACACACACACAATAAAGCAAAGGAAGGCTTTATTAAAGAAATTCAAGAAAAGGTATAAAACCAAGGCATATAGTTTAGTGACAGTAAAATGAACAAACCCAAGAAAGCTGACTAGCTAGCTTTTACTGGAGTCCTAACATGGCACGGTTGATTCTTGAAGCAGAGTCCTAGAGCATTATACAAGTATCTTCCTGGCAGCAAGGAGGGTTGGGGAGGAAAGGATAAAAGGAAAGGTAACACTTCTTCTCACTAACCATACCTATAGAAAACTGTAGGCCATAACCTCCTGCCCTCTTTAACCAATCACTGGGAAGTATCCATGGAAGTTTCCAGGGCGAGAGTGAATTCCCCCTCCCACACCAGATTCACAGTTGAACTGTATGAGCGAATTAGCAAGCCTGAGTGGATGGCCTTGATGGATAACCACCACTGCATGGGGTGACTAACACCTGCAGAGAATCAGAGAACAGTGAAGTTAGCAGGAACAGTCTGGGAAATTCCCTGGGGGGGCAACAGTAGGAAGGCTTCTAATGCCCTGACCCCACTGGTGGACCTCCTGATGGCACCTGGTATTTTTGGCCACTGTGTGACAGAGTGTTGGACTGGATGGGCCTTTGGCCTGATTCACCATTGGCTTCTCTTATGTTCTTATGACTTCTGTCTTGACAGACATGACCTGGGGTGGACCTGGAAACAATATAACATGTAGTTAGGTCATAATTTTCTCACATCCTTTTTTACCACTGCCACCAAAAGGGATGGGCACAAACTGGGAAAATACAATTCGGTTTCTGGTTCATTGCATGTGTGGTTCGCAAATCACAGACCATAAAACCCTTTTTGACATTAGATTAATCGGTTCAGTTTGTGAGGTTCACAACATAGTAGAACACCCCCCCCCCAGCATGCTAGAGACACCAATTTTGCAGGGGATCTCCATCTGACTCTCTTCTACCGGCCCTCCATGTTTGGTAATAATTCAATTTATGGGGTCTGAGTTATGGCCCCCAAAGAAGGTGCCCCCATCCTCCATTGTTTCCAATAGGGGGAAGGGAAGCAAGGGCAATAGAAGCCCAGCAGAACAAAATCAAAGTCCCAGAGAATCCCTGCAGTAGAAACTGAAGGGGGGGGGCATTTTTGCAAGCCTAGCAGAACCAGTGCCACTGTGGCAGTGCAAACCCAACAGAACTAAGGTCAAGCCAGGAAAGTGGTTTAAGGGGAAATGTCAGGCACAGATTGAAAAGTGTATAGAATGGACCCCCTGCAAGCTACATAGACAAAACACACAAGGAACTGCATTCTGCTGCTGGCTCCTCTACAATCTCTTCAAGTTGGGGGTGGATTACATTTCTGGCATCCCAGTTATAGACCCCCCAAAAGGTCTCGCCAGTGCTCTCCTGGAAAAGGCAGCTGCAGTTACAGGAGTCTATGAAACAGCTAAGGAACAAGCCAGTGACACCAATCTCACAGGGAAACTTCACCTGGGCAGACCGCCCTAGCCAGAAAGTGGAAGCAAGGCAAGCATCCCTCTTACATTCACAGCTCCCCCCCCCCAAGTCTCCAAAGGCAGAGTCTGAATGGCAGAAAGGCAGACATCCCCAACAGGGGTCCACCAAAGTAACTCTATGGCAGCTTGACGGGCACCCCAGTCACACCAGACAAGCAAGGGAAGCGTGCCCACAACTCTCACAGCCCCCCAGTGGCTGAAACACCACAGTGTATTCTTCTACTCTGCAGAGGAAATACATGTTGGGCTGGCTGGACCACTCACAATCCCCCCAAAGCATATTTGGAACAACAAAAAGGCAGGCATGACAAGACTTCTGACAGGGGCTCCCCAAAGCTACCCCACGAAAGCTTGGTGGGTACCCCAGCCCCACCAGATCAGGGGAAATCCGAGTTTTCCAGTGTAAGTGATTAGTGATGCAACCTGTCTTGCATAATAAAGACTATTTACAATTTCTTGCCCAACCAAGTATTTATGGATTGAAGTGCTGACATGTTCATACATTGAAATAATGAAAGAGGACTGTTTCAAGTATGTTCCTAAAAAATAGGTGTGCCTCTAGGGTTGCTTCCATATTGGATGTTAGGACTGGCTCCTCTACAGTCTCTCCAAGTTGGGGGTGGGTTACATTTCAGGGGTCCTAGTTACAGTCCCCTCCAAAGGACTCCCATATTTATACCCTCCCACCCCTCCTGAGTATGAACACCTCTGTGTGCTGTGACAGTGAAAGTGGATGCAAAAAGTGCTTGTCATGGGGGGAAGAAGTCCTCCACCCCCTGCATACCACAGGCCCCACACCAAACCCATCCTTGTCAGGCCACTGGAGCCCATCCCTAGCAGGGCATCACCAGGGGTTTTGGAGCCTCCTTCCCCTGATCTGTTCCTGGGGCTCTCCGCAGAAGCATAAGAGTTGCTGCCAGGAGTTGCTGCTAACACTCTTTGGAGAGGGGGACTTTGACAGCAGTGATTTGGAAGGTGGGGGGAGCTCACAGTTTGGAAGCATTTCTGCACTTTCCCCAGTGAACCCTGTGTTGCAGAGTGCCAGGTATGCCACACCCATGTCCAAAGGGGCACAACCCCCCAACACTTGTTCTTCTCCATCCTCCACAAGCACCTGCAAAGGATGCACCCAACTATGTTGCCACTGGAGGAAAGACACCTTGTTGGCGAGATGATTGCTGTGGGTGGCCAACCTTCCTCTCTCTCAAGGAGGATGCAGTTTTTTGCTGGCTGCAGAGGCGATGGTGAAGACTCAGCTCTCCAGAGTGCAAGGCAGAACCATGCACTTCACTACAGAACTCTGGAGCAGCCAACAGGTCTGTTGGGGCATGGCCAAAGCCCCAGGAGGGGACAGTCCTGCCATCAGGCTACAAAGTGGTTCTGCTCCATTTGCAGGGAATGGATGCAGACCACACGGTGCAAAACATCACCGCTGTGTGATACAGAGTAGCCTGAGGAAGTGGGTGGGTGGTGGCAACATTGTCTGTGGCTACATGGTCATGGATGCCAGTGCCATCATGCTGGCAGACGTAAAGCATGCGCACCTCAAGGGGCATTGTTTGCCTGGTGCACACACTTCAGCAGGTGACGAAAGATGCTCTGGGGTTGGGAGCACTGCCACCGCCCACCCAGCGGTTCGAAAGTAATTAGTTGCAAGTAGATAAATGGGTACCCACCCTTAGTAGGGTGGGGGGCACCCTGCCTGAGGTTGGATGGTTGGCGGCGATGGCAGCGGATGAGATATCGGCTCTGAGATCGGAGAGATCGGAGATCGAAGGTGGCGTGGCGAGATGGCGGCAGCAAGATGGCGGCGGCAGCAAGTTACAGCGATCGACATGGCGATCCCTGGTGGCCAGGAGAGAGGAAAAACACCCAGGCGGCTGCTGAGACGGGGCACAATGATGACGTCAGACGCTGGTGCAGCAGAGCCAGAAGGACGTGGCTGGGACCAGCAGAAGACGCGAGTCGTGCACCCTATAGGAAGAACTATAGCCGGAGCATGAAGCCCGCCGGGACGAACAAGAATGCCAAGCCGAATGAAGTACCGAGTGCCGAAGCCGAGGAACGAACATCCCAACCACCACCACAAGGGTGCTGATAGGTAACCCTACCCTATACAACTCTGTGGCCCTAGTTAGGGAAAAACTTGTGGGATTAGCACCAATTGTAAGCCGCTCTGAGACCCTCTGTGAAAAGAGGATTCGAGCGGGATATAAAGTTGAAGGTTAAATAAATAAATAAAAGCCACCAGGGACACTGCCTCCTTCATGCAGTCTTTGCTCGAGACTCGCAGGCACCTGGCTGCCCACTTCTGGCGCAGCATCAAGTCTGCCTGTCTGCTGCATGAGAGACAGGGAGAGTGGGATGAGGAATCCACCCACGACATGAATGCATGTTTGGTGGAGCAGAAGAGCAGAAGAACATAAGAGACGCCAATGTTGGATCAGGCCAAAGGCCCATCCAGTCCAACACTCTGTGTCACACAGTGGCCAGAAATACCAGGTGCCATCAGGAGGTCCACCAGTGGGACCAGGACATTAGAAGCCCTCCCACTGTTGACCCCCCCAAGCACCAAGAAGACAGAGCATCACTTGCCCCGGAGCCCCTATCTATACCTTGTGGCTAATAGCCACTGATGGACCTCTGCTCCATATGCTTATCTAATTCCCTTTTGAAACCGTCCATGCTTGTAGCCGCCACCACTTCCTGTGGCAGTGAATGCCATGTGTTATATCACTCTTTGGGTGAAGAAGTACTTCCTTTTATCCGTTTTAACCCGACCGCTCAGCAATTTCATTGAGTGCCCACGAGTTCTTGTATTGTGAGAAAGGGAGAAAAGTACTTCTTTTTCTACCTGCTCTATCCCATGCATAATCTTATAAACCTCAATCATGTCTCCCCTCAGTCGTCGTTTCTCCAAGCTAAAGAGCCCTAAGCGCCTTAACCTTGCCTCATAGGGAAAGTGTTCCAATCCTTTTATCATTCGAGTTGCCCTTTTCTGCACTTTTTCCAAAGCTATGATATCCTTTTTAAGGTGTGGTGACTAGAACTGCACACAGTATTCCAAATGAGGTCGCACCATTGATTTATATAGGGGCATTATGATATTGGCTGATCTGTTTTCAATACCCTTCCTAATAATCCCCAGCATAGCATTGGCCTTTTTTATTGCAGTCACACACTGTATCGACATTTTCAGTGCGTTATCTACTACAACTCCAAGATCTCTCTCTTGATGGTGTAGCATATCATCTCTTCTATTACCATCCTGCACATTGAAGAGGAGCTCAGCATCAGCTCCAATGACTGGCTGACCCTCTCTCAAATGGTGCATGACCTCAAGTCCTTCCAGGACACCATCGACATGCTCTGTGCCCATAAGGCCAGTCTGGGGCAAGTCATCCCCCGATTCGAGAACTAGACCTGGTGCTGGCTTCTGCACTGGTACTAGGCCCTGAGAAGACAGCTATTCTCCCACAGGTCAGGGCTTTGGCAGAGAGGCTGCAAGTGGGCATCATCAGCAGGTTGCATCTACTTTGCAAAAAAGGGGAGTACAAGCTGCCCTGTATGTGACCCCAGGATAAAAGGCAGCATTGCTCTCCTGAATGCAGAGATCTTGCAATCGAAGCTTGAGGTCTGCAAAGGAGTGCAGAGGCTACAGGCCAACAGAAATGGCCAGAGGCAAGGCCGGCTCACCCACTAGGCAAACTAGGCATTCGCCTAGAGCGCAGGCCAGCCCAAGGGATGCCAAACAGGACCTACCCACCCCGCCAAAGCCCCCCAGCTCCCACCAAAAGCAGGCTGCATGATCTCCTAGTGGCTTCCGTGACCGGGTGACCGCCGCCGCCTCGGCCGCTGAGTTTTGACTAACTGGCCCCGCCCTCACCAAAAGCCCACACGCCACCCAGAAGAAGCCCTGCTTCCCGCCTTCCCCCCAGAGACTGCTGGCGGGCCTGCCTCGCGCCTCCCGTTAGCGCCTCAGTGCCCAGGTGCCAGCAAGTGCCACAGTTCGGCAAGTGAGTGCGGCCAGCGAGTGCCAGTCCAGCAAGTGCGCCCACGCCAGGAAGAAACACTGCCTCTTCCCACCTCCCCCCAGAGACTGCCGGTGGGTCTGCCTCGCACCTCCCCTCATTGCAAGTGAAGTGCTCGGGAAACCAGCTGGAAAATTTGGGGGGGAGGGGGGTTTATTGGTGTATTTGCATGGTTAAAAGCCCCGGAGCTCTGCTAGAATTAGGACTGCCAACCTCCAGGCAGGGTCTGGAGCAGGCTTCCCTGTAACGTGAGTATGTGCGCAATTACTCATGGATTTATATTTGTCCACGCACGGCTTTTCAGCCTATACGCAGGAGTGCTTCCTCTCAGGGAGCCCCACCCTCTACTTGCCTGTGCCTGCTGGCTGGCATGGCACAGAAGCTGCCCTTCACTTGCTCCTCCAATGCTACAGCCCATGTGTGTGTGAGGGGGGGGAGGGGAAGGGAGGGGGGGCTTTGAATCTCCCGGGGGAAGCAGGAAAGAGGGATTGAGGGAGCTCTCATTGTGTGTGTGTGTTTATATGTCAGTAATCGAGGCAGGTGGGATTTTTAAAAAGTGAGGGGGGCGTATGTGTGGCAGACTAGTTGCTCCCTGGGAAAGTAAGTCTCCTGGATCTCTGCTATGGGTCTTCTCCTGGGTGCAAGGAAATAGCCTTGAGTTTTTCCTCCTTGGGGAAACCTGAGCAAAAAAACCCACATGCTGAGGTGATCTTGTTGTTTCTGGCAAGACCCCTTTCCCCTGCTTTTCCCCTGCAATCTCCTCCTTTCTCTTGTAAAACCTTGGCAGTTTGCTAAAGGTTGAGAAGTAGACTGGGAGTTTGGGGGCAGCTCTGTGTGCCTGCAAGCTCAACCCCCCCCCCCCCCCCCCCAAGCTGGGCCATTTGCTGCTTGTATTTCTGTAGATTAGATATTGGCCAGGGATCCTGAAGGATTTTTTTTCCCCATGTAATGGAGCACAGAGAAACTCTCTGGAGCTTACTATTTCAGGGCAGGCAAATGTCTTGGGGTGGAAGACTTATGTCTCCTCTTTGTACATGCTCTGTACATATCTTTTTCTCACAATTAAAAAAATAAATTAGCAATTTCAAAATTTGTGTTTTTAATTCTTCCTAAAATGCATTTATTTTTGAAAATTGGTGGGTGCACGGGGGAAGGGGGTGCCAGAAAGGATCCTCGCCTAGGTTGCAAAATAAGCCAGGGCCTGCCCTGGCCAGAGAGAATAGCAGGTAGAAGAGGCTGTGGAGGAGAAGGAGGAGCCCAGCACATCTGTCTCAAAGAGCCCAACCAGGGAGAAGCCCCACTATTGGTTGTCGAGAACTGAGATGTCAGCAGCAGCAGCAGGGATGTCGGGTGTGCAATGATGGAGGATTTGGCAGAGATGACGGTGAGAGAGTACCTCGCCAAGTCCCCTAAGCCCACCTCCACTGATCCCCTGGATTACTGGTCATGCCAGGCTGTCACCTGGCTCATCCTCTCTTGGTTAACCATGAGCCCTGAGTCCACCTAACACCCAAACCCCAGAAGGGGAGAGGATTTCACAATCAGGAGGATATAAGATGTGGATTCTCAGCCAAGGCACCCAGTAGCTAAGCCCCACCACTTGGCATGAGCAGAGAAATGGGGTGGTTCAGACCCCTGAGTCCACCTACCACCCAAACCCCAGCAGGGGAGAGGATTTCACAATCAGGAGGATATAAGATGTGGATTCTCAGCCAAGGCACCCAGTAGCTAAGCCCCACCACTTGGCATGAGCAGAGAAATGGGGTGGTTCAGACCCCTGAGTCCACCTACCACCCAAACCCAGCAGGGGAGAGGAGTTTCCAATCAGGAGAGTATAAAATGTGGGTTTTCAGGTGAGGCACCCAGTAGCTAAGACCCACCTCTCGGTGTGATCAGACAGACAGGGTGGCTCAGAGCCCTGAGTTCACCTAGCACCCCCAAATTGCAGCAGGGGAAAGGAGTTCACAATCAGGAGGGAATGTGCTTTGCTAGTCTGCTTTTAACAAGTTCCCTGCCTCTCTGTGTAACTGCCAACAGCCAACAGAGAAGATGTTGTGGAGCTGGGCAGAGCATATATATAGCATTCTGATCCCTTAGAGCAGAATGGGAACTTTGTTATTGACAGCCAGCAGTTCCTGTTAAGCTTTGGAGGGCTCCTATTGGTGTTTTTAAGGCTGGAAAATTCTACCCCCTGTTGCCTTGGAGTTTTGTAAGCAGTTTAATTGAGTGGAGACAGTTTGTCTGGAAATTTATCCAGCCATGAACCAAAGTTTGTGGAATGTTCATGCCAGGCGCTCTTCCACAAACATTGCTTTGCAAACCACAATCTGCCCAAAGTTCGTGATGAAATTTACTTTGTAAGCTGGTTCATGCCCATCCCTAGCCACCAACACTACCAAGAAATTTGGCATCAACTGGGGGAGGAAAATTGCCCTAGGCTTTACATTGATCCCATTGACCTGGGGAAAACATAATGTATTTAAGCATAGTTATAGGTTGAAATGATAAGATTCTTTTCCTTCCAAGGCAGTGAAAATATAACAAAAGGAACTTCAGTACTGTGGGTTATGGCACTGACTTCATCTGCTTTGCTTAACTGCCTTTAGCTGCAAAAATATAAATTGTTAAACCTTGGGAAAGTAAACTTACACTTGCCATGATTGCTTGGAATGATACAATATAGGGAAATCTAATAGCTGATAAAATAGCTCCACAAATTAAATCCACACACACTTCTTCTTATATAAATTAGAAAATGGATTCCCTATTTTATCACATGGTTACTCAGATAAGATTTGGCATATGCTCTAAAAGACAGATTCTTCATTAGTGCTATGTAAAACCCTGTAATGTTGTGCTATGGATAAACCTGCCTAGAGAGTAGGGCAACAGAGCCATCACCCCAGCCAATGGCAACAGGGAACAATTTCGAGCTCTGCTTGAGATTCTGATAAGCATTATCGTCATTTTTTAAAATAATAATCACATTAACTTTAGTTATTCCAAACCAAGCAATAGTATGGGGGTGGTGGTGGGGAATCCACTTTGAGAATTGGATCCCACTTAGTTTTCTGTGAGTGCAATACGGGATGATTTCCCTGGGTTCTCCCCTTCTGCAGCTGGCCAAATCATTCCCCAGTGCTGTTCCTGGGGGGGGGGGGGGGGGGGGGGGGGAATTTGGAAGAATAGCTTGGTGGGAATCTGCGGTCTCCCACAAGAGGAAGGATTGACAAAAATTCCCCTCTCCACACACATGCTCATCCATCCATGGAAATCTATGTAGGACCTAAGCCTTTCTCCCCCTTGCATTTCAGTTTTCAAGACATAAGACCTTCAGATACTACTGTATTAAATTTAGGTGTCAAATATAAAAGGTTTTTGATTATACACATACCTAACTTTTCTTTCAGTTTTAAAAAGACATTTATTCAGGATGCTGTGAGAGGAAAGGGTGACCTCAAATAAACATTTGGCTTCCAGTTCTCTGAGAATCTTAAAGTCCCTGAATTATCAAACTGGAAAAGCTGCTCTTCAATCTAAATTTCACAAATGCATTGAATCCCAACAATATCAATGACAGAAATTTGCATCAACATCTGAAACTATTTTTTTTAAGTGAAAGAAGTTGTAAACACTCCTTACAGCTGTAAAACCCTTTTAGTTTCTTTATATCTAAGAACCTAATTCTTTCTGTTTGACTGTACATTATGGAAACAAAAAGTGGGCTTTAAATGCATGGGTGGCATAAATATCAAGCCTGCTCAAAACAATTTGAAATATTTTTTCTTTGATAATTGTATGTCAGAGACGTATAGAATGCTTATCAGAAAGACATAATAGTCTGCTCACTGTTTTCTTTTTTTTCTCCCTATTTTCCTGAGATTGGGGATTAATGTTGAAGGCTTGCTGTAAAATATATTTGTTGTTTTTGGCATAAATTGCTACTGAGTGGTACCAGGGAGTCTGAATCTGTTTATCCTTCATCTACACTCCATACCTTTAATTTTATTTATATCTGAAGAAAGCATGCATACGGAACTTTAGAAAGAAGCTTTCAATAAAATCAGTATCTGAGTCCTTATTTGAACAGCATGCTAGTCATAAATTAAAATTATTCAGATTGTTTTGCAAATATATGCATCCAGTTTTCTGGTACTGATCAGAAAACATTTTCCCCCAGGATTTACAACTGGCTATATCTGTAAGTTATTACAATACATGTCAAGATTTCTTGTGCAGTATTTGATTAATGAAGAAGTCTTATTCAATTTGCCAGGATCAAATATGATTACAATGCTCTCCAACATCACCTTTTACAGGCTGCTAACTTCAGAGGCCACTTAAGAGTACCACACAGAACTTCACATACTGTTGAAAAAATCCTGTTAGGTGCACTGTAGTAAATTTTCTGAGGGACATAGTAACTGCCAAGGGCGTAGACTTTCCAATTTCCTGGGGGGGTGCTGGGCCTGGCCCAGAGGCATTGCTATGCTAGGTCCTTAAAAGAACCGAGGCCCAGTGACATCATAGGGAGGAGCCAGTGACATCACAGGCCTTGTCACTATCTATGGAGGTGGAGCCATGTGGGATTTAGGAAGGGGCTTATTGACTTTGATTCCAAATGATGCTTTTAAAACACTCTTAAATCCAGGGTCAGAACTCCCTGTTCATATGATTTATCTGTGGCATATGAACTCAAGGAAAATGAACTCAGGCTGCTTTCATACAGGGGTGTTCTAAATTTCTGGGACTGTAATTCCTCTCTGGGGCCTGTCAGTCTAGTCCCAGAGCACAGATTTTATTCCTAGGGATTGGCTTTCTACTCTGGGGGCTGTTTTTCCAGTCCCAGAATAGCCTATTTGGGCCCAAAGACCTTAATGGAAAAACCATTCCACATTTTCTTTGCAACTTTTTTTTGTCCTGCAACATATTTCAGTAGCACCCATGCAAGTCAATTG
>NW_015169189.1:4978-6894 GCF_001447785.1 Gekko japonicus | reverse complement strand
GAGAGCTTAGGAGTTGTGGAAGACAGCGCCCCCCCCCCGAAGAAAACCAACTGTTTTCAGTCAAGGATAAATAGACCCAAGTAAAATAAAATAGAGACACACTTTCCCTCAAAATGTAAATTGGAGCCCAGCAAGTATGTTGGGCCCAACAGAGGCTTTGCAGTCTGACTGTTGCTACATTGAAAGCGGGTGGAGACAGCCAGGGTTTAGGACTATACTTTCTTTTCCAACAGACACCAAACATATTCAAGGACTGATATGTTCTGGATATAAAAAACCTTAGTTATTAATCTAGAGCGTGCAAAGATATAACCAAAAACCTGATGGATCCCACTGCAAGAGACCTCTTCCTGTTGCAAGGAATGTTATCAAATCTCTTTCCCCACTCAGCTTTTCCTGTCTCCAGAGATCTGTCTTCCTAAAGACCCTCTCGCACAGAGGTATTGAACTCATTTGTTATGAGGGCCAGATCTGACTTAAATGTCACTTTCTCCGGCTGGGCCTTGTGTGCCATAAAATTAACACAAGGTACCGGAGATATAAACTTTATAAAGATTATTTCAGATGCTGAATGGCAATAGCCAGGTTGATTGGATTGGGTGTGATATGCAGAGCTGTAGTAGGAGTAGCGAGATGGAGAGCCGTGCCAGTGGCGTGTTCTAGGGGGCCGCATCAGCGTCTAGAGCAGAGGGCTGATTTGGAGGCCTGGGCATCAGGCTGTGAATCGCCACGGCTGCAGGAGACAGCGGGTCTGGCCAGGCAGCTCTCAAGGGCAGTTCCAGTGTATCCATGTATTTTTTAAAAAAGCCACACTCTCTTCAGTGGGGGGGACTCAAGTAGGGCTGAGATCTAGGTGCGGCAGCAGTTGGTGAGCCTGCTTAATCTGCCGCTTCCTCCCCTTCCATTCTTAGGGCTGCGTAGTTTGCACACACACACACCCGTCATTATCCACCTTCTCATCACTTGGCCCTAGGCACGTTAGGCTGCTGGAGCTTTGGGCTTCAGCACCGTCTTGCTGGTGGGGCAGAAACCCATAGGGGATTCTGGTCTAGGAAGGGGCCAGCAGTGGGTAGGGCTGCTTGGTTGCCTCCCCAACCCCCCCCCGCCCTTGTTATTCTGCCCTCCCAGTATTTTAAATGCGCCCTCTCCTGCCTTGAACATTTGAGTTGGGGTAAGGATATTGGACTGGAGTAAACTCCCGCTTCAGAGGCCCAATTTCCGCCGCCGCGGAATCGGGCCCCGGGGGGAACTCCGCCCCTCGAAGCGCAGCGTGGCTGCATCACCAAAGGTGATGCAACCACGTCAATCACGTTGGGGGCGTGGCCCTGATCGTCGGAGGGAAAACTCTATGGTTTTCCCTCCGACGATCGGGGCCACGGCTTCAACGTGATTGATGTTGTGCGTCACTTCCGGTGATGTGTTGGCAGTGCACACGCGCATCAGAGGACAGCTCCCAGAGCTCCCCCACTGGTAAGATATTTTGACTTGGCAACCCTAATTGGGTTACAGATCCTGTGTATGACAGATGCTTGGGAGGAATCTTCTGAAAGGGAAGGGAGTATCTACTGCTAAATTCTTGTTTTCTGAAGACCAGTGTGGTGTAGTTGTTCAGCATGCGGTCTCTAATTGGGGTAAACTGTGCCTGGTTCCACACTTCTCCACTGGTAACTGCTGTGGTCTCTAATCTAGGAGACCCGCACTTGGTTCCCCACTTCTCCACTTGCAGCTGCTATATGGCCTTGGGCGAGCCACAGTTCTGTCAGAGTGGTTCTCTCAAGGACAGTTCTGGAAAGAGCTCTCTCAGCCCTGCCTGCCTCATGGGGTGTCTGCTGTGGGGATGGGAGGGGAGGGAGTTTGTGGGCCACTCTGGAACTCTGAGTTAAGGGCAGGATATAAACCCAATCTCCTCCTTCCTT
>NW_015169189.1:0-4185 GCF_001447785.1 Gekko japonicus | reverse complement strand
AGTGCCCCCGGCTTGGAGCCTTTCACTAAGGCTCACCTGGGGGGGCCACTTGAGGCGGCACCCCTCCTTTTCCCACTGGAGCGCGGATCTTCTCCCCAGGGATAGGGGAGAGCATCCGCCATCACCGAGCCACAGACCAGAAGCCAGAGGAGGCCATTTTAGAGGTGTTTATGGTGGCCATTTTAGGTGGTTAATAAGGGTGGCCATTTTATAATTAACTCATTGGGTGGCCATTTTTAGGTATGGATCTCCCTCTCCATCTTTATTTAAGGGGATTCCTCTGCTGAGTTAACAGCGAGTCTGGCCAGGCAGCTTGTCTGCACCCAAGTCCCCCATCCATTTGATAGCAAAGGGAAGCCCCATCGAACCTTGATGGCCTTAAGATTTTGAGTGGGAAAATTGGGAAGGTGCATGTCATTACAAGCTGCACACAGTGAGGAGGAATTGGATTTAGGGCTGCCAAGTGGAGGCGGGGGGGCGGGTAAACTCCCACGGAATCAGGCCCCGGGGGGGACTCTGCCCCCCGAAGTGCAGCATGGCTGCACCAGAGGTGACGCAACCACGTCAATGATGTTGGGGGCGTGGCCCCGATCGTCGGAGGGAAAACTCTATGGTTTTCCCTCCGATGATCAGGGCCATGGCTTCAACGTGATTGACGTTGCGCGGACAGCTCCCGGAGCCCGGTGAGGCTCCCCCGCCAGTAAGATATTTTGACTTGGCAACCCTAATTGGGTTACAGATCCTGTGTATGACAGATGCTTGGGAGGAATCTTCTGAAAGGGAAGGGAGTATCTACTGCTAAATTCTTGTTTTCTGAAGACCAGTGTGGTGTAGTTGTTCAGCATGCGGTCTCTAATTGGGGTAAACTGTGCCTGGTTCCATACTTCTCCACTGGTAACTGCTGTGGTCTCTAATCTAGGAGAACTGCACTTGGTTCCCCACTTCTCCACTTGCAGCTGCTATATGGCCTTGGGCGAGCCACAGTTCTGTCAGAGTGGTTCTCTCAAGGACAGTTCTGGAAAGAGCTCTCTCAGCCCTGCCTGCCTCATGGGGTGTCTGCTGTGGGGATGGGAGGGGAGGGAGTTTGTGGGCCACTCTGGAACTCTGAGTTAAGGGCAGGATATAAACCCAATCTCCTCCTTCCTTCCTTCCTCCATCCATTGTTGCTGGCATGGTTTTTATGCTAAGATTTATAAGAGATCTAATCTCTGTACTAACATTTTGGGAGAAAATATGTCTCAGTGAGAGACCATCTGCTTGGCATGCAGAAGGTCCCAGGTTAAATCCCCAGCACCTTTAGTCATGGATTTAGCAGTAGGTGATATGAAAGACCTCTGCCTAGGACCTGGAGACCATGTGCCAGTATGAGTAGGACAGAGGCAACCCATTTTCCTTGCCATGCTGTGCTCGGCTTTCTCATTGGGTTCTGTGGTTCACTGTCTTCTCTTTTTAGGTGCTGTGTTCTGTGGCAGGAGAAGAAGGATTCTTGTCCGTGGACACAGCTTCATTTTCTGGGCAGCTCAACAAGCAAACAGATTGGCCATCGGCTCTCAGTTGGGCCAGAGTCGATGGGCCACGGTAGAATGGAGTGGACACCGCGGCCTATGCTGTGCGGGCTTTCTCCACCTTCTGCTTGGAGGAGTGTTGGCTCTCCACCCGATGTGCTTCTCATCCATCTGGGCAGCAATGACTTGGGTTTCTTGAAAGGGAAGGCCCTAGTATTGCAGGCCTGGGATGATTTGGAATGTATTCTGCAATCCCAAGGGAGTTGAAAGAGCTTATGCGCATCTTGTTTGTTCAGCGCCAATGGCCAGACACTGTAATTGTGTGGTCGGCCATGATTCCACACCTCATATGGTGTAGCACTTGGGATCCCAAGGAGATCAAGAGAGCTTGGCGTAAGGCCAATGGGGAGCTCCGAAATATTTTAAAGGCTGGGTTGGGCCACTACTTGCCTCACCCCCAGATTCGGCTTGATTGCCCGGACCTGTACTCAGAGATTAGTTCCTTGGCTGACCCACACATACTGAGAACAAGAACACAGAGTGGATTGCCCAACCCCTGCCAGGGCAGCTTCTCCCGGTGGTGGAGAGAGGGGCCCGTGGCTGCATCCTCATCCAGAGACTCCAGTGCCACCTTAAAACCGACCAACAAAGTTTTGTGCAAGGCTGGAGTGCCCACAGGGGCTTCCCTTCTCCCATGGCTTCTTTGAAGGCAGAGGTATGGCCTGGGGATGGGGGTGAAAATCCAACCCCACCCCTGCCCAGCCATCTGCTTCTCCTGGGAGCAAACAGGTTAGAGTATGCAAGGCAAGAAAGCTGGAGTCTAGAGACTCCAGTGCTACCTTAAGACCAACAAAGTTTTGTTCAAGGAAGGGTCAGCAAGGCCCTTGAGGCACTCCTGCTGGCCCTGGGAGATGGAGAGTCAGAGGAAAAGGGCCCCGACGCCAGCAGTACTTTTAAAGACCCACAGACAGTTTTCTTCTGGGTGTAAGCTTTCCTGGGCAAGCACGCTTCCTACCTTGCTTTCTCTGTGCACGCATGCGGGAAAACAGCAAAGCGAGTCTCCACGTGCAGCCCTCCAGTTCCTCTCCAGGCCGAACTGAGGGCAGCCTGCTGGGAGCTAGGGCTTAACTTAGCTTCCAGGAGGAAGCAAGCCCCCACTGCCCTGACTTCTGTCCCACTCCCAACCCTGCCAAGCAATTTCAGAAAACCCTTCACTTTCAAAATGGGATGGGGGATGGGGGGTGGCATTGGCTCTTGCTGGGACTGATTGTCCTGGGGGGGCTCAGTAACTTCGGTGGGGGCGTGAGCTCCCCAGCCCCCACGAAGATTACGCGTATGGTAACAGCTTTGGCTGGGAGTCTTTTGCTAGTCAAAATTTACAAAATGAGAAATCCTGGGTACTTTCTTGTCTCACAACCAGGTACCCCACCCACAGAAGTATCTGGCTATGTCAACCTGTCTGTAGATACTATCCTACCACATGTTAATTTGCAAGAAACCACAGATTTCAAGAGAAAACCAATTCTCCTAAAAACATCCTTCTGGCCTCCATGGATGTGGATATCCATTAACATCCCATAGAATGATAGACTGCAAACCATCAGGAATATTGCCATGGTTCATCTTTGAGATTTCATTCCCATCCAGAACTATTGACCTGTTTCGAATGTTCCATTCTTGAGCAAGGTGATTGAACAGTTGGTGGCTGGGCAACTTCATGTTTTCCTGGATAAGGCAAATTGTTTAGATCCCTTCCAATCTGGTTTTAGGCTTTGCCAATGAGGGAGTGAGTCTTCCTCCCGCCTCCCTCCAGGCTTTGCCAATGAGGAAGAGATTCTCCTTCCTTCCTCCTCCCTCCCTCCTCGGTTTTCCATTTGCACTTTGCTTTCTGCACAAAGTAATTGCTCCTGTGTGCTCTGAAGCATGTGGCATGGTCCTTTTTGCACCTTGGCTCACTAGCTCATGCCAGCTAAGGATTCCCCTGAATCAACATCCCACAGGATGATAGACTGCAAACCATCAGGAATATTGCCATAGTTCATATTTGAGATTTCATTCTCATTCAAAGAGGCTGGGCTGAGCAACTTCACATTAGGTAGGAGCTTTCTTCTCTCCCCCCCTCTATTTTAGTTGGGGTGTGTGTTCAAAGGTGGTTGGAATCAGAGGGAGTGGGTGGCAGCAGAAGCCTCTGTATTCTGCCTTTCACAAGTGGACTCATGACCATTTTTCAGTGTGTGTGGGTGCCTGTACACCTGTTTTGGCCCTTGAAAATACTTGGGAATGGTGGGGAAAGAGCTCTGCACCACAATCCCACAGTGGATTGGGGTATCACAGCACAGTATCAAAATCTACATATTGTGCTTCATGTGATTCAATTGACAGGATTGCTAAAGCATTCAGTTGTTCTTGGGACATTTCTGACCTGAGATAGTTCTTAATTTCAGTTGATGCAACTGAAACAGGAATTGTCAGCAACAATGTCACAGCCACAATTGTACTGGGGAATGCAGGACTCAGTGAATGAAATATGATGTAGCACAGTCTCTACAAGGGATCATTCTACAAAATTTGGTTTAAAACCAAATATCCTCTTCTTTTATTTACACATGATGAACAGAGTCTTGTAAATGAATGAAGATTTACTTTGCTCCCTGTTAGCCGAATTGCTTTGTTTACAGCA
>NW_015169188.1:1027696-1029145 GCF_001447785.1 Gekko japonicus | reverse complement strand
GTTCCGGCTTTTACCCTGTCCCCTCAGAAAACATTCATTCAATCTAAAGTAGTGCCTCCCAATTTTCCAGCATAATGCTTATATGTGCTGATTGCCCATCTGAAAGCACAGCTTTTGAGATGAACTTGATGGAACAAGACTGGACTAATATGGACCCTATGATGAACCCTTATTTTCAGAATAAGGTGGGGAGAGGAAATTGAATGCTTCCTCTTATCCATTAATCCATATTTGTCTTAGATCAGATACTAAATCACAGAAGGTGACAATGCTGTGACCAGTACTCAAGTATTGGCATGACCATTAGCTTTCTGTGAAAATTGGAAATCTGCCAGGTTCTCTCACAGAGTCAGTCTCTGTCTCATAGTGGGCCAAGTGGAAAGGACAATGTAGTCAGTGAAGAATCAGCCAAATAAATGAGATGGAAAAGCTGCCAACATTTCAAATCTAAGATCATAGCTTAATGTTGTTTTCTTAAACGGAGCTACAGTAGATGTCAAAGTGCTGCAATTGGATGACCGAAAGTTTTTGCTGTATTTCTTTTTCTTTTTTTTTTTTTAAAAACAGTTTATTTACATTTTCATCTTATACGTTACATATCAATTCATAAGACATTTATAAAACAATAAGGGGGGTTTTACAAATATTTCTCGTACCATTTTATAGCTTTGTGCCATTTCTGGTCAAATTTTTCATCTGATTTACCAGCCAAAAACATATTTAACTTATCCATTTCAATCACCTCCATCAATTTGTTTATCAACTCATCCCTGTTTGGTATTAAATCTGACTTCCAGTTTCTTGCAATACAAATTCTTGACATAGTAATTAGGTATACAATAATACATATGTCATTATATTTTATACCGTTGGGTGTGATGTTTAATAGGAAAATTTCAGGAGTTAAAGGCAAATCTATTTCAGTAATATCCTTTATCAGCTGCTTGGTGTTTTTCCAAAAGCTTACTATTTTTTCACATTTCCACCAAATGTGTAAGTATGATCCTCTATTATTTTTACACCTCCAGCAATTCCCTGAGACATTAGTAAAACATTTTTGTAACCTATCCGGCGTCCAGTGCCACCTATAAATCATTTTCAAAATATTTTCTTTATAGGATACTGCTCTTAACAATTTAATTGTTTTCCAGGACTTTTCCCAATCTTCTCTCTCTATCTTATGACCCAAGTCTTTTTCCCATTTAATCATAAATGGTTTGTCCCCGTCTTTGTTTAGGTCGTCTTCTAGTAGTAGGTTATATATTTTTCCAATCTGTTTTTCTGATTCATATAACCATATTTTATCCAATTGTGTCTTTTCCGCATAGAAACCTGTTTTTTTATCTTTTGTGTATCTTGAAATCAATTGATTCTTTTCCCATATTGATAGATTCATATTTAGACCCTGTAATACTTCCCAAGATTTGAGTTCGTTTTTTTCATCTAGTA
>NW_015169188.1:898706-1026882 GCF_001447785.1 Gekko japonicus | reverse complement strand
CTTATATTTCTTTTGATCTGTCTTTTGGGGAGAAAGCCAGCTTGGTCTTGATGGATAACTTGGGACATAACTTTTTTAAACCTGTTCGCTATTATTGTAGCATATATTTTATAATCAACATTTAATAGTGAGATTTGCCTATAGTTTTTAATTTCAAGCGCAGCTGTTTTTGATTTGTGAATCAAGGAGATCAGAGCTTCATTCCAGGATTGTGGTACTTTTGTTGTTTCCACTATGCTATGCAAAAGATCTTTGTATAAAAGCATTATTTCGTTTTCTAGTTTCAGATAGAATTCTATCGTGATTCCGTCAGGACCTGGTGCCTTCTTTCTCTTCTGCTTCCCAAGAGCATCCATTATATCGCACATTGTAATTTTTTCATTTAATATTGATCTTTGAACTTCTGTAAATTTCTTTATATTGTGTTTCTTCAGG
Source organism: Gekko japonicus (assembly GCF_001447785.1). NCBI lineage: Eukaryota > Metazoa > Chordata > Lepidosauria > Squamata > Gekkonidae > Gekko > Gekko japonicus. The sequence continues at coordinate 1,026,447 of NW_015169188.1, read as the reverse complement.
TATTCTTGAACCTCTCTTTGATCTATTCTATCTCTGTTGTATAATTTAGAGTAAAACTTTTCCACCACCTTTTTTAATTTCTCGTTTATATACTCTATTTCCATTTGTTCATTCTTTAATGCAGATATTGTTCTTTTTTCCCTTTCTTTCCTTAGTCTATAAGCCAACCAACGAGTTGGCTTATTTGCATTTTCAAAATAGTAAGCTTTTGTATATTCTATCTTTTTTGCTATTTCTTGTGTGAGTAATATATTAATTTGATGTTGTAGTATTTTTATCTTTACTCTTGGTTCTCTTGCATTGCCATCTTTTTTCAGCTTTTCTTCCTCTTTTTTTAGTGTTTCTGTCAATTTTTTATACTTCTCTCTGTTTTGTTTCCTTTTCCAGATATCTTGCGATGTGAAGAGTCCCCTTATATAAGCTTTTAGTGAGTCCCAAACCGTGTTGAGTGATACTTCTTCTGTTCTGTTTATTTTTATAAAGTCTTTAATCTCCAGTTGTAGTTTTTGTATAAATTTTTTATCATGCAAAAGCGCCCCGTTCATTCTCCATCTTGTATTTTTAATTTCTTCACGTAATGAGATCCACATGGGATTATGGTCCGCATATGTATTTGGTAATATCTCTACCTCTAATAAGTCTTTTGCTACTTCCACATTTAACCAGACCATATCTATGCGCGACCAGGATCTAAATCTGGCAGAAAAGAAAGTATAATCTTTTTTACGTGGGTTTCTTGTTCTCCAAATATCAATTAAATTAAGCTCTTCTGCCATCTGTAAGAATGATTTTGGTAGTAACGTGCCATTACGCAGTGATTTATTTGTCCTTTTCCTATCTTCTTTATCATTAAACACTGCATTAAAGTCTCCCACAAGTAAGATGTTTCCTAGGCACTCTCTTGTTAGAATGTCTTTTAAATCTTTGTAGAATGTTTCATGTTCCTGGTTTGGCGCATAGATGTTGACTATATAAGTTTCTTTCCCATTATATCTAATTTTAACCACTAATATTCTTCCATTTCTTGCTTTATATATAAGTTCTGGGTTCAGGTATTCCTTTACATATGTCACAAGACCTCTTTTTTTCACTAAGTCAGAGGCTGCAAACGCTATACCTAATTTATTACATTCTAGATGTTTAACATGATCTTCTTTAATGTGAGTTTCTTGTAGGCATGCTATGCTTAAATTTGTCTTTAATAATTGATGAAAGATTTTTTTTCTTTTCTGTGGGCTGTTCAGCCCGTTAACGTTTACCGAAAGTAGTGATAATTTTTAGTATTCATCTTTTTTATTCCTTTGCTTTTTCAATACTATGTTTTTCAGTTGTAGCCTTGTTCTTATTTGCGATTCCGCTTTATATCTTAGTTGTTGTTTCTTTTTGTCCTTATGCACTTCTGACTTTCCCGGTTCTGCAATCTCTGCCCTAACTGCCAGTTCCTCTTGTTGGTCTCTATTTTCACCTTCTTCTTCTTCGTCTTCTTCTCTATCTCTCTGCCATCCCAGGTCTTCTCCTTCTTTTTCCAGAAAATTTTCCAGTTTAAAAACGGAATCTATTCTAAATCTTCGAGTTTTATAAGTGAATAGAACACCTTCAGGCACCAACCATCTGTATTGTATTTGGTTTTTCCTCAAAAGTTCTGTAAGTATATCGTAGTATCTTCGCTTCTCTCTTACCCCCCAGGGTATTTCTTTAAGTACTTTTACCTCCGCCTCCATGATTTTTAGTTTTTTGTCGCTTGCGGCATGAAGAATCTGGTGTATTTCTGCCAAGCATCTCTTTTAATGGGCAGTACTCATCTGAAACCAACAACACATCTCAGTCCCAAGATGAAATGACTTAAACTATGGTGTTGTTTGCTGAACAGCCTGTCACACCTTCCTTTGAAGTTTGAGACTGGAATGAAAAGGAGGAGCAAAATGAGCTCCAAAATCCTCCACAGCGTCTCTTTGGGATGGTTTTATGTCCATGGTTGTTGGATTGAATCTGAGTAATGTTTTGAATAATTAAAAGGTTGTTTGAGTAATTACAAGGGCCAAGTTAATGGTAGACTGGAAGCACTGAGTTGACAGAAGTGGGTCTTTCCTACACAGGTATATGGTTGTGTTACATTCTAGAGTACTGGAATATCTTGAAGTAGAAGTTTATCAAAGTGAATCTGACTTTACTAGAAATATGTGGAGCACTTTCAGTGCAATCCTAAATCAACTGAAGTCTATTCAGTATATTGAATTGTTGTGTACTGAATACTTATTTGATACAGTGTGCACTCAATTGCCTATTATATATTTTATGTACTCTATAAATGATCTAACAATAAGCTTCATCTTGCTTTAGTCCTTTGCACTTCATTTTTTGGGGTATTTTTGCATTTGTGTGTATGTGTGTGCATGCCCGTGCCTGTAAGTCATGGTGACCTCTGGCAACTCTGACTGGGGCATCAAGGACATTCAGAGAAGTGCCTTGGTAGCCTGCCTCTGCCTTCCAGCCCTGATATTCCTTAGAGGTCTCCCATCCAATACTTGCCAGGGTGGGCCCTCCTTAGCTTCTGAGATCTGATGAGATTGGGCTTTCCTGGGCTATCTAGGTCAGCGCCATTTCATTTTGTTTGTCTGTTTGTTTGCATTCATTAAATAGCAAGCATTGCCTGCAAGTCTACCAAATATTTACTGTGTGGCAAACCTGGCTTTGCTGTTATATAACATGTGAAGAGCTAGTTTCGAGTCCAGTAGCACTTTAGAGACCAACACGGTTTTCAGGGTATGAGCTTTTGAGAGTCAAAGTGCCAAGGTTCCTCTCTCACCCCAGTCCAGGGATGGGAGTTAAACCAAGCATTCAGCAACAATTAAACAAACCCCAGGAGAATGTCTGTACACTCTCCAGGCTTTACCAGTAGTTACTGCCACCAGGATCTCTCACAAAAAGTCCCCACTAAGGTCAGGAGCAGAGATCCCACCTCCTGCCTAATTTATCGGACTTAGCTCTTTACCAGCTCTGTACTAGGGCTGCAAACAATTAATTAACACAGTGGTAGCCCCCTTAGGCGAATGGCTTTGACACCAGATTCAGTCTTAGAAATCAGGTTGCAACAGAGGAAACAAGCCCAGATAATATTGATTATATATTATCGTTATTCAGTGTACAAGCATGCCTATAACATGAGACTAGCAAAAGATAAGAAAACAAATGATATCTATCTCTTGTTCAGCTCTAACTACACAATAGAGATATTCCATAGTTACCAGGCTTTTAGAGGTAGATGAAATAGTCAAAGGTCTCACCAGGGGATCTTGAAAAGGAACCCCATGGTGCTGTGGGCAGCTAAGTCCAGCTTGGCTGCCTAGTAGGCTCACTCCATGTTAACAGCACAGTTGACAAGCACGCAGCCAGTCCAAAAGAACTCTTTGTTTCCATAGAGGAACTCCCCTTTTCCCATATGGATTATTGCAGTTATACCCCCTTCCGTCACCACCAAGTATGGCCATTTACCCAATCGTGAGAGAGTGGGGAGGCGTGTCCAATCTCTGGTTACCATGCGTTGCCAGGCAAGGTATATTTTGATTGGCTAGGAGTTGGGCATCCTGTCTGCAGTTCTGTTACTCCCACTCCAGCCTCTTCAAGTGTCTATGTGTCATGTTAGGGAATGCTTTTGATGTGCTAATGTACTGGGCATAACTCTTCCCATGCTTGGGAAGGTGCCTGCATGTCACTCTATCCTGGCAAAGGTGTCAAAGTGTCTTGTATATGGATAAGAGCCCTGGCCACCTGGCAGGCCATCTGCACAGGTGACAAAAATCACACTGCAGTGTCACCAGCTAAGGCCATCTGGCCCAGGCAGGAAGGATTTCAGAAAAGACTTTTTCTGTACACAAAGCTCCCTTCATCTTGTTGGACTCGAATCTAGCTCTTCAACTGCAGACCAGTATGGCTGCCCTCTTAAACTGTCTTCATGGAAGGCAAGTATTGTGTGAAATGTTTTTTAAGTAACCCTTTTCATAGTATTTCATGAAGTTCGCACACCCTTCATTTTCATTAATGTGTTTAATACTCTGTGAAATCATTTGCCTACAAGCCCAGCTTTACCTTCCAACTTGTCTATTTAATTCTTTCCTTTTTAACTAGCCACAGCTGTTGTTGCTGGCTCTCCAAATATTCTTTCTGAACTTGGGGTCCTCCTACAAAGAACTGAGCCATCGCTGGAAGACAATTCACAAATGATCATTTATCAACTTTTTGTACATGAAAATATAGCTGTTGATATGTATCAGAGAAATTGTCTGCATTTCAAACAGTACATGACCATGCTTTGTGCTCTGTAACAGTATATGGGTGGGGAAGTCCCAGAAGGGCAAAAATCTTATATTTCCAGATGGCTGTCTTAACTAGCATACACCATGTGGTAATGTGACAACAACAACAACAAGAGATTGGATTTGTACCCCACCCTTCAGTACCCGAAGGAGTTTGAGAGTGGCTTACAATCTCCATTCCCTTCCCCTCCCCACAACAGACACCCTGTGAGGTAAGTGGGGATGAGAAAGCTCTCTCGAGAACTGCTTCTAAGAGAACAGCTCTAAAAGATCTTGTAACTGACCCAAGGTCACACCAGCAGCTGCATGTGGAGAAGTGGGGACTCTCCCAGATTAGAGTGTGTGCTCCTAACCACTACACCAAACTGACTCTCAGCAACCATTAGACATGATAACCTTGCACTTCAAGAAATCCATCCTTCTTAATCTGTTCAAAGGTAAAGTTAGGACTGGTGTGTGTTTTTTTAAATCCTGTGGCGGAAGAGAATCATGATTTGTTACTTTTGATATTTGTGCTTTTCCAGCAAATATATATGAAGAACTGTGGTTTCCAAGTTTCAACTGAACTTGCCTTTAGGAAGAAACTAGCCAATCTAGCCAATGGGATGCATCCAAAAGCTGGCTTCCAGATGTGCATCTTGATGCTGCACATATGAAGATATGAGGCTGTCTTATATGGAATCAGACCCTTGGTCCATCAAGATCAGTATGGTCTACTCAGAGTGACAGCAGTTCTCCAGGGTCTCTGGCAGAGGTCTGTCACATCACCACCTCCTACCTGGTCCTTTTAACTGGAGTTGCCAGGGATTGAACTTGGGACCTTCTGCATGCAAAGCAGATGCTCTACTACTGAGTCACGGCCATTCTCCTGTGTGCATTGTGGTGTTCATCTGGGTCCAAAGGAACTAGCTGGAAGTGGAGGTGACTTGATGGGGATATGAATGCATGTTGCCATCAGGGATGCTGGCTTCAGCACAGGAATAATTTTGCATAACAAGAGCTATATTGGAAGACGACACTTTACAAAGGCATTTCTGTGAGCTGTAAGATGCAAGGAACTTTCTTCAACACATATAGTTGCAATCACTTATTTCCAATTACATGTTTAAATGCACCACTCTAAGCCCTTTGACCTCAAAGGACTTAGAAAGGTATAAATCTACTCAGCAATGTCCTGTTTTTGTTCTGTCCCACATCATCAAAATGCTGAAACAGAAAGACAGGAAGGTAGTTTAGGGGGGCCATGGTGCAGGGGGAGTGTTAGCCCTTCTCCATACTGTTTTTCCAATCGAAATCCCATACAAACCTACAGAAACCTAAGCTGGTATTCACCATGTCAGGGACAATGAAATGTATGTACCTGTCTTTTGTTTTCTTGTCATGACTGATAGCTGCTCCAAAGGAGATGGTTTCTCGCAAAGTACAAGGAAAGGGTTGAAGTCTTCTCCAAGCTCCATGTCTTAAATCCATTTGGGGTCTCCATGGTTGCCATTTTAAAAGAATCTGGAGATACTATCATGGATCTCTAACCTAATGTGTAATATAGCACTAGTAACATGACCAGAATAAGTTCTTCACAAGTATTCTTCTAGGCAGGATGAAGAACGCCATGCACCCGAGAAATGGCAGACTTCCAGTGTGCTAGGTATGCCTACAAAACTTTGTAATTGCTGTTTGCCTGAATTTTAAAGATAGAACACAGACAGGGAAAACATTAATATTTTCTTAAGAGGACTGGCTCGATAAAATGTGGTTGCTTGGGGTGTCACCATTTTTATAGGTGACAATGAAGCAGCATGCTTTTGCCGAGAAGCATTCCCAGGGTTCCTTGTGATGTTCATGGGATGCTAGGAAACAGAACATGGATGCAAATGTTGTTGCAGCTCAAACACCTCTGTGCAAACGATACTGGGACAGACCTCCTGGCCATATGTAGTTCCTGCAGATGGCAAAAGAAAATTGTGTGCCACCAGCACTTCTAAAACCCAATGAATACTTTGGGAGGAGACTGCTTTTAAAGCAAAAGCCACTAAAAGTGCAGGAAAAGTCCTTGGATTTCAGCAGCTGGAAACGCTCTGTCTGCTCCCACTGGTTTCTAAAAGGAGATAACCAAGACAGAAATTTCAGACTCTGGAGTTGCATTTGAAAAGTTGGTACAAAACCTGTGCTCCAACAGAATGCCTAAAGACTCTTTAAGAGTTGTGCCAAATTAAGCTTGTCCACTGGAGAGGCTGCCATGAGTCTAGGTAAAGTGGAGTCTAGAGAGCTGCATCACAGGAACACCTGTCTACCTTCGGCGTGCTGCTAGGACAGGCTATTGGAGAAAGGGGGAAAACAGACAGGAGCAGAACTGTGAATAAGACAGCTTGGGTCCAGTCAAAGGTAGGTTATTTTGCAAGCTGCTGTCTTTGTGTGCCCTCTAAGAACAGGCAACTTGCTATGATCAGCAAATAGTTCTGATGATGCCAGAGTCACCTATTCCGATGGAAAATGCCCAGGAAGAGCACTTGGGACAGTTTAGTAGAAAACTACACATTGACTGTTTCACCAATAATGTCTAAAGGTTTGGACTTCAGTCCAGGTCAATTGAGTTTGACTAGCTTAATAATGTCTGAAAAACACTTCGAACCTGTAATGTATTGAAACGATTACATGAATCACCTCATAGGACTCCTATGTTAAGCTTCGAGCCAGACCAGGGCTCCTCTGAGCGAACTTCCTATTGGTCGCTTCGTAACAGCGACCAATCAGAACGATACCATTCCCTAGGAGGGAAAGACTCCCATTGGTCCTTAACTAAGCAATCTCATTGGTTGTTAATTGTAAATAGGCGTGGCTACATTAGCCCGGTTATGTTTAAAAGGAGCATAAGCTCCCACTGTTTTCTGTTCTGGTTTCTTACTGAGTTGAGTGCTTGTTCGTTACTTCCAATAAAGCTGAATCACTTGCTGAATCACTCTAAGAGTCCTTTGTTAGTGCGATCTAACAGAACCTCCAAAAGGCATTATGAGAGTGCTAAGGAAATGCAGGCCTGTTTTGTTAGAGTCATATATTAAATGGGGAACTGAGGCTGGCCACCTAGTGAGCTTGCATGAGAGCATTAGCTCACAGCTGAGATTCATTCTTTCTAATCTTCTCGATGTTTACTTGAAAGTAAGTTCTGCAGAGTCCAGTGGGATTTACTCTCTCAAATAAATATGCACAGGACTACAATCTTAAATTCCTCTGCTATACCAACATATGTTTATAAATTTCTTGGAGGATGCAAGCATCCATTTAATCATTAGCAGTTAATAATAACTCATGGGTTTGTTGTTAATTAGAAAAGGACGGAAAGTATGTTATGACTTCTGATACATTCTGCTCTTTTGTAGCTAGGATGACAAATGACCATCCTTTTTGACATCTTTTAGGAGAGGTTTGGGAATGGCAGTTGAAAATGCAGACTCTGTATGCAAATGACTTCTTCTCCTCCTCCTCCTCCTCCTCCTCAGTGAAAGTTCATTTCACTTTTTGAGCACCCTTTCAATTAATGACATTCCATTAATTCTAAGCTTTTCTTAAATGTAGCTCTATTCCCCAGCTAGCCCATGTTCTGTACTCAGTGTGAGCTTTTCCAGCAATGTAAATTGCTTGTGACTTGCAATTAAGCTAGGCTTTTGGCTGGAACTTGTTCAGTATCAAACGGGAACTATAATTTTATACCAGAATGGTTGGATCTGTCAACACGTTTATATGGAAGCGTCCAAAATAAATTCTTGGGGATGGTAAATAAACAATGTCACGAAATCTGTTTATTCATTACTGCTAATATAGAAATTATTTGGACTGAAACGGAGTTTTGTTTGCAAGCATTTTGAACTTGTTGTTGTGATTAAAAAACTCCATTGCCATTAACATTGTTCTTGTTCACTGTAGTCTTTTTCCATAATGATGATATACACAGAATTTTAGAAAATTTGTTCTGTCAAAAAATCTGAGCAGATGATTTACTGGATATTCTTCTATTCAGGGAACAAGTTAAATGAATTGATTGTAAAATGTCTCACACTGAAACAATTTGTTCCCAGCAATAATTGCAATCAACGGGAAGTCTTCCACTAAAACACCCTGGTGGCCTAGGCATCAGGGGTGTCATGGGTGGGAAACTCCCCTAGCTGGTGGCATGCAATTATGACTCAGGAATGCCACCAGCTTTGGCCAACACACAATGCACAAGCCCCTCCTGAAACATAATCCTGTTCCCCAGATAGATACTGAAATAAAGAGGTAGATGAATTCAAGGGATACAGCATGGATAATGCATGCCAGCATTATTTAAAAATAAGTGGGCCGTCCATGAGAAAGTATGGTCTTGCACTGCTTCCTCACATTCAGCAGAGTTTGCACAGACAGAGGGTTTAGGATTTCTTCCTGGTAATTTCTGTTCTTACCTTTCACCAGCCTCCCATAATCTGCCAGGTGCCTGCCATCTCCTTGACAAAGCAGGTAATTTTCCTTATCTCCTCACTCCACCAGACCTCTGTAAAAATAGTGTGGCTCACCACACATGCCAGGCAAAGTGGGGGGAGGCAATTTGAGGAAGGGCCTTCTTGGTTATGACTCCAAAACTTTGGAACTTCCTCCCCAGGGAGATGTGTCTGTCTCCCTCTGTCATTATCTTCTGCCAGTGGGTGAAGACATCTTTTGTTTGTTTGGTGTACCCCCAGAAAATTCTTATTGGCCCTCCTCCCTGGTTGTGTCTTTGTGTGTCTACATGTCTTTTATTTTTTATTTAATATCTTACATATACATTTTAAATGCTGTTTTAATGGTTTAAATGTTTTAATGCCTTGATGTTTGGTGCCTTGGGGGTGCTATTTGGGTGGGAAAGGTGGCATATAAATGTTATAAACAAATAAACAAAAAATGATTTCCTGATCTCTCACAAGATTCCTTCATCTCACACGAGTTCAACCACCAGGTCTGGTTGCATGCTGCAGGAGAAACCTAGTAAGAAATCAGAAAGCCCTTTAATGCATGGAGGGTTTAACTTGTTTATTTTAAAACTGGATTGAGGCAGTGAACAGGTAAGAAGGATTTTTTTAAAATTATTAATTTATTTTACCTCCTTTGGAGACAGCAGCAACAGCAAAGAGGTATGGGCAAGATCTGGAAGCAGCAGCAAGGTAGTGGGGCTACACAGACAGCGGAGGGAGAGAGCCCGTTTGGTGTAGTGGTTAAGAGCCAGGTTTGATTCCCCACTTCTCCACATGAAGCCAGCTGGATAACTCTGGGCCAGTCACAGCTCTCTCAGAGCTCTCCCAGCCCCACCTACCTCAGAGGGTGTCTGCTGTGGGGAGAGGAAGGGAAGGAGACTGTAAGCCACTCTGAGATTCCTTCTGGTAGTGAAGGGCAGGGTATAAAACCAACTCTTCTTCTTCAGACGGTCTTGAATCCTGGACCACAGGTAAATACTTGTTAGGGATACAGTCAGTAATAGTTTTAATCATAGCCCAACATAAAACACTATGACTGATCATGTCAGCACCTTTAGTAAGACTTCAAATCGTTTGGGTCCAAATTTGGCCCTTCTGCCTTGGCTCAGCCTCAGGGTATGTGTGTGTGAGGGAGAGGGGGAGAGGGGAAAAGGGGGAGAGAGAGCCTGTGTGTGCACATAACTCCATTTCAATGCAATACCAACAGTTTATGCTATGGGCATTGTACAATGCCAGGATATCATACAAATATCCTATCCAGTGGCAGGAACTTCACTGTAGTTATCTCAATTCCAAAGAGGCATGAAGCTAATAGGGTTGTGATCTGAGACTATAAAAATGTGATTCCTGATTAACCAGCGGCCATAACATGCATCTTCCAGTATATATTCTTGGTTATTTGGCAGCGGAGTTCTCATGCTTGGAGCTGCAGAACAGCCAACAACATCAGAATAAACAGGGAGAGTTTCCCCTCCAATGTAGGCAACAGACCTAAGCTAGCACTGTTAGGAGAAATTCTCTTAATTCCTCTTCACCCAATTTCTCCCTGAAATCCAACAATCTGGTTTTTCCCTCTTTTTAGGAATTTGGAGTCTGTTTCTAATCAACTCTGTTTCGATCAAAGAGAAATTTGAAGAGTGAAGGAGCAGGAAGGGAGGTTCTGCAAAATTCAAGTCACTCTGTAAATGCTCAGAGGCAGCCAATTACTTCCCACACTCTCCTATCTTCCTCCTAGAGCACCCCCTGCAGTGTGTCACATAGAACAACTGCAAGGGATGAAGTTACAAAAGGGTGCATTGATTTTGCTTCAAAAAGAAATCTCTTTTTTAAAGGAGAACAAGAGGAATGAATAGCTGTATCTAAAAAAGGGAATGGGATGGGGGAGAGATTCACTTCTGCATAACACTAGAAGAAGGTTTGATTGACAGCAACTGAAAGAGGAAACAAACTCCACACAATCCAAGGTCCCACATTCCTCATAGCATAGTTTAGACCCTCTGCGCTATGTAATAGCCAAGATCTGTCCATGTGAGGCAGAATCACTTGGCACAACTTCCTCAACTGGGGGTGAGTGACTTACATATTTTAGTAATATGTCATTTAAAAGTACATGGCAAACCAGGACATTAGCGAGAAGCTCGTTTTCAGTATGAAGGCTGGGTTTGTGGGGAAGCACAGAAGCGTGCAGGACCCCTGTCAGTAGCGGGAACCAAGCAGTGTAAGAAAATCTGCTGCATGCATAGATAGGCTCGAACTCAGAGAGTGAGATGTGCTGTCATTGTCAATGCACCTCAGCACTTGAGTGTTCAGGTTCCTCTTTGCCCTTTAAATATACAGCAGTGGCAATCCGACTAACCAACTTGATTAGCCTCCTGGTTCTGAAGGAAAGCCAGAGAATCCTGATTGGCTGAAATGTCAGCACCTGCTGCTTTTATCTCACACAAAGCGTGCTATTTGGAATACTGTGTACAGTTCTGGTTACCACACCTTAAAAAGGATATTATAGCTTTGGAAAAAGTGCAGAAAAGGGCAACTAGAATGATAAAAGGGTTGGAACACTTTCCCTATGATGAAAGGTTAAAGCGCTTGGGGCTCTTTAGCTTGGAGAAACGATGGCTGAGGGGTGACATGATCGAGGTTTATAAGATTATGCATGGGATAGATCGGGTAGAGAAAGAAGTACTTTTCTCCCTTTCTCACAATACAAGAACTTGTGGGCACTCAATGAAATTGCTGAGCAGTCGGGTTAGAACAGATAAAAGGAAGTACTTCTTCACCCAAAGAGTGATTAACACGTGGAATTCACTGCCACAGGAGGTGGTGGCGGCTACAAGCATGGACAGCTTCAAGAGGGAATTAGATAAGCATATGGAGCAGAGGTCCATTGGTGGCTATTAGCCACAAGGTATAGATAGGTACTCTGGGGCAAGTGATGCTCTGTATTCTTGGTGCTTGGGGTGGGGGGTCAACAGTGGGAGAGCTCCTAGTGTCCTGGCACCACTGGTGGACCTCCTGATGGCACCTGGTATTTTTGGCCACTGTGTGACAGAGTGTTGGACTGGATGGGCTATTGGCCTGATCCAACATTGGCTACTCTTATGTTCTTATGTTATTACAAGTGGATGTGGAATAAGGAGCACCAACACCACTACTTGGGTGATCCAAGGGGCAATTTATTGTATTTTACAACAAAACAAGGTTCTTCAGTGGCCACTCAGTTCTCACAATGTAATCACAAAGTGGGTGGTTGCTGGGATACAGAAGAGTCAGGTTTCTTCCATTGGTACATCTATGTATTTATTTATTTTATCATATTTATAACCCGCCTTCCCCTTGACAGGCTCAGGGTGGCTCACATTTACCTGTATTCCAGGCAAGGCCACCCTGCCTCCAAGCCCGAAGTATTCAAGGTGGCTTCTTCTTGCTAAACATTTACTGGTGCTTGAGAGAGGCATGCCATGTCCTTCCTCCCTAGGATCAAGGAAGTCAAGGACAATGGGACCCCCCCAAGAAGTTCCTAGCCCAGTTTTACAAAGGTGCCATAACCCAGAAGAACTTCTCCTTCATCATTCAAATGATACCACAGGGTTTCACCTAATCTGTAGTGATATCACTGGGAGGGTAGCTCACAGCTTAGTCCTCCACCTACCCCCACCTGACTTAGAGCCTCAACCAGGCCCCACAGTAGGTCCTTGAGGAAAATGTCATATACTACAGAAAGATAAAAATATGACTCGATTGCTCTTTATTTTGTTACATTTATACTATTTCTGTGACTTTGGCTTTAGCACTTTGGTCTTCAGAGTGTGATTTAATAGGAATGTTGGTGAAAATTTACTTTAGAAGTCTAAAATTCAGAGAACAGCAGATGCTAAAACAAGTAATAGGCAAGGTTCAAACATGTCAAATAGCTGTTGGAGAGCTTTAACTTAGTCTCCCTATTTCAGTACTGAGCACAACATAAACTGTGAACAAAGACAGAAGCAATTCTGCCACTTGAAGGGCTAAAGGGAATCCATACAAACAAATGCCTCGTCCAGACACTTTTGCCTATAATGATATATACTGATGCGAGATAGCTGTCCAAGAACTATGAATAAGTCTATCAGTGGAGCCAGGGTCCATGACAAAAGAATGTGAGGTTCTTTTACTGGGCTTCTTTTGGTGAAGCACAGTGAATGTCCTTCATCAGCAAAAGTTAAAATGAAAGCGTGCAAAACCCATAAATGTTTGGCATGCCTGGTTTAGAAAGGAACATTCCACCATCGCCATTCATTTGAAATCTTAGCTCATGTAGCACAAAGAATAGAATACTCACCCAAATAAAACAATGCAGCAAGTTTTCTCCCGCTTGATGAAAGGCAAAATGCACGTTTCAAAATAGTGACATTCTGGGTCAAATCCAGCTTAAGTTCGTTGTGGCTACTTCTCATTGAAAATAAATGGAACAACTTAATCAGGACTAATTCCCATTAAATTGCTTTCAATGGGACATGCATCAAATGCTTGCATGGAATTAATCCCACTGAACTCCCGAGTGAGATGCCCAAGTTAGTCAAGTTAGTGTGCACAAAATCACACAGTGCCATCCTAAACATATCTAAGGCCATTTACTTTAACAAATTTAGAAGGCCAGAACTCTTCTCAGGATGGTACTTTTAGTCATGTCCAATTTTGTAAAATTGCACTGTCTTTCTTTTGATACTGTTTGATGCAACTACACAAAGCTAAGTGATGATCAAAGCGTACAGCCTTCCCTCCCTCCTGCATTATATTCCATTTGATAAACGTGTTTCGATAACGTGTAAAAAGTTGTAAGGAACAACTGACCCCCCGATGTTAGTTGAAAAGAACTGAAGTAATCCTCAAGAATATAGAATAGGAAATATACCCCAAATTATAGATTTATCCAGGTGGCTGTATCCTCATAAGCACTTCTTGTACCGATCAAGATGTATTGGGGGAAAGAGATTCAAATAGTTTTATGGGAAGTGTTCAAAAATCCATGTGGAATCTACTGCTCAGAATGGTGCTATTAATGCTGGGCTGGCTAATTTGGACAGATGGGGAATATCCATGGACTATGAGAACGGAGGGAGCTGCAATATACTTTTGGCATCAGACATATTGAATTAGTGTGGCTGCTGATCTTCTGTCTGGGAGCACCACCCTCAGCCTCTCATGATGTTAAATGAATCGTTTAGACCCAAGAGTATTGTCTGTATGGTCCCTGCAAGTATCTTGTCAAGTCATGAGGAGAATTTTATCATTTTTGTGCTTTCCTAGATTGCTGTGGCAAAAGTGCGGGAAAATTCCCCTCGCCACTTGGCAAGACTATCCAATGTCATGGTCAAGCAACTACATGAACACTGTGGTAAGTTACCTCTTGACAAATAGCCATCTGTGTTCACCCATTGTCTGTTATGAATTATGATGATGGGAGAAAATGTCAAATTTGTTCTCAGAAATCTGTCATCATTGCGTAAGGAGTCTTGTGTTGTGTTTAGAGCATTGGACTGCCACCAAAACTGGGGGAAAGTCTGCTTGTTAACTAAAACACCTTTGTGGATCTTTAGCATTCTTTGTTCTTAGTAGTAAGAGCAGTAGAGACATAGGAAGTCTTGGATATGCAGCACTTGCCTCCCACTCAGTTTAGGATGTTGAGGTACACCAATTATCACCCAGGTTTCACATTCTGCTCAGAAAAAATGGATGAACTGCATAAGAACAACACATGGACTATCTCCAAAGTACCTAAGGCTAAGAATGCCATTGGGGGTAAGTGGGTCTTTAAGACTAAGCAGGATGCAAAAGGTAACACTGAGAGATACAAAGCCAAACTAGTGGCAAAGAGATGCTCTCAAATTTATGGATCAGATTATGACTACATTTTTGTACCAGTTGTAAAATATTCTACAATTAGGATAGCTTCCAGAAACATGCAAACAAAACACTCAGACATTAAGGCTGCCTTTTTACATAGCAAAATAGAGGAAGAATTATACATGTAACAGCCACCAGAGTTTACAGATGAAAAGAATAAACATCTAGTCTATAAATTTCAAAAGGGACTTTATAGGTTTAAACAAGCTGCAAAAGCATGGTCCGATAAACTGACCAAAATGCCACTCAGTCAGGGCTTCAGACACAGTAAAGCTGACCCCTGTCTTTACAGTAAACACAAAGATGGAAGATGGACATTTATTCTGATCTGTGTTGATGATCTGATTATTTGTCGTGAAAATCAAATTGACTTTGCTGAGATTATAACCCAACTAAAAAAAAGAAAGTAGAAGTTAAACACCTAGGCAATGCTAACTTTTACCTGGGAATACAGATTGAATGAGAACCAGGTAGAAGGATTGGACTGCAGTTAAAACGGTGATGAGGTGCTTAAAGGGTATTGCATACTTTTTCCTGAGACTGCCAGCAACTAATAATCCCACACTGTTGGGATATGCTGATGCAGACTGGGCTGGAGAAAGATCAGACCAAAGATCCACTAGTGGTTATGTATTTTTCTGCGGAGGTGTCATGCCCAGCCTGCCCGCCTTGGGGTGTGGCACCTTCCACCATCAAGCACCACCCTCATAAGGACTCTCCTCAGGCCTCAGACCAGGGGGGAGGGGGTTTCTCACACCCACATCTTTCCCCTCCTCCCTGCCAGCACATCGCTGCACTTGGCTTGGGCAGCTGAGTGTCATCCTCCCCAGCCTGTTGTACGCTTCTCTGCTCCCTGAGTGACCCCCCCCCAAGCCATCCTATTAGCATTTGCCCTTGTCCATGAGAGCTAGGCCATTGGCTTGCCAATGCTCCTGGGGCCATGGGACTCCACCCCAGACTATCCTGGCCCTCAGCATGGGGCATGCCTGCCGGGGCAGTGTGGTGTCATGGCCAGGCAGGGCAGAGCAGGGTTGCCCACCTCCATGGCTTGTGTGCTGCCACTTCCGCTGGCCCTGGCAGAGCCTTGCCAACCAATAGATCTCAGGGGGGGCTTTTCCGGGACATAGGGGTGTGCCTCCAGGACCCTGCTGCCTCCCAACCCCTCATTGCTGCTCCCCATGGACCCCGGCCATCCTCCATGGCTTCTCTGTTGCTTGTTGCTGCCCCGACAGACCTTTGTCTGCTCAGGTCTGCCTTCGCCCTTCCCGGGCTGTGTGCTGCCACCTTTCTCATCAGCCAGTCCGAGCTGCCTCGCTGGGCCTTCCCTGATGACTCCTGCACTCATCTACTGAAGCAAAATTTTTATCTGCTTCCAAAGCATGCAGAGAATTAGAGTGGCTTGTAATGTTACTTGAGGATTTGGTATTAAGGAACCTTTGTCAGTTCAACTGCTAGAGGATAACCAGAGTTGTACAGCCCTCTCTCTTTCAGAAAGGAACAGTGTACGGACAAAGCACATTGGAATTAGGAACCAGTGTATAAGGGTCCTGTGGAGGCAAGGAGTTGTCAAGCTATACTACTGTCCCTCTGGGAAAATGACAATGGGCATATTTACCAAACCACTACCAAGAAACAAATATCAAGGTCTGCAGGCAACCTCAACATTGTGAACCTCGACAGCATACAGAGTCAAGAGGGAGTATTGGAGTGAGCGACTCAGCATGCCTGGACACTGGGGGCGCTACATTACTCTAAGGGTGTATAGGTGTTATCTCCTTGAATAGGATGCCTCTCTTTGTCTTTAAACTGGGAGCTGCCCTCCGACCCCTCCTCTCTCTCGCTCGCTTTGCCCTTCATATGGCCTTCCATGGAGACACATGTCTCTGCAGGTCTCTCCTGTAGATACAATGCCCTCATATTCCCATACACATGATGCCAGATATGCTGGCCATTTGTGATAGGGAAAGTACTCTTTAGATTAGGCTTCTTTCTCTTCTTTTGACTGCTACCTTAATGTGCAGGCTTATGTCCCACCCCAGGTGTGCTGTTTCCTCATGATCCTCACTCAGCTACAAGCTCAGCAGAAATCCCACAAACTCATGTGAGCCTGTAGAACCTTCCTGTCATATTTCTAGGCAGGGAAAGAATCCATAGTGGAGGCAGTAGTGATCACAAGAACTGCATTTATTGGATCACAACAGCAAACTAATTGAACAGGCCACAACTGGCCCTCAGCAACAGCAACTCTAACTCCTCTTCCAGTAATGGTCACAAGACCTGAGCCTCTCCTTTTGAGAAAGTTTCTTGGTATTTCCCTAAGGTATAGGCTTACCAAGTGGCGGCGGCGGATCTGCATGTCTTCACAGGATCCCTGCCGCGGGAACGGCGATACTTGTTGCACCCGCCGTCGCCAGGATGTGACGCAATGTGTCGCTCTGGCAACAGGGCTGTTTGGAGTCCTGTTGCCAGAGCGACGCGTAGCGTCACATCCTGGTGACGGCGGGTGCAACACGTGTCGCCGTCCCCGCGGCAGGGATCCTGTGAAGACATGCAGATCCCCCGCCGCCACTTGGTAAGCCTACTAAGGTAACTGTACCAATATACCATACTACCCAGTGTCTGAACTGGGCTACAAACTGTATGGTTAAATGGATATTTAAATCAGGTTCTTCCACCACTGTATTGACTGTACCACATTCACTCTATGCAAATCTGTGGAGTGCTGTGCTACACTGCCAGAATTTTTCTGTTGCTTTTGGAGTTTTTATGTTGTAATAGCTGTAAGTCTTGTACACTGGGCTTGTCGTTGCTGCAACTTTTGTGATGTGCCATTATTTATTTTGATTTTGTGTGTGTGTGTGTGTGTGTTGAGAATTTCCTGGAAGTTTTAAATGATGCTCAATACGAAGAAATCAAGGCCTTTAGACTGTACTATTACAAAGAAAAGCTGTAAAGTACAGACTCCTTCCTGACAGATGAAGTCTCCCATTTATAGAGATTAGAGGGCTAGGGAAAAAAGCTTAAGTAAACTGTAGCGTTCTTCTGCTGTCTTAAAACACACAAAACACAAAATTTATGATGCTGTTCTGGAGACAATCCTAAACATACTCTCCAAACTCATTTTAAAAGGAGTCCTTATTCCAAAAAAATAACTTGGTGTTCCAAAAGTTTGGTTCAGTACATAATGCCCATATTCAGTTTAAATGAGTTAAATACATCATCAGACTCTGCTTACCATGCATTCCCTGTTTTAAAGGGGAATATTATGTGGCTATTGATGAATTAGAACCAACTGGGCTCGTCAAAGTAATACTTTTCGGAGGAAGGTTTTGCCATTTATGGCATAATGCCATCTCCATTCACATTCAGGAGTTTTGCATGTAGATCTGGGGCATCAAAGATGAATTTTTCAATGTTCTTTTTGCATCACTTACATATACATGTTGCATGAATGGCATAAAACAGAATTCAGCGGTATGAAAGAAACAAAAATCCCCAAACATCATCAATATCAGCAGTGAAATGAAGGCAAACTGAGACCAAAATACAGTATTTTTATAAAATGGCGTATCAGTTCATCCCTGCCTAGAATCAATTATTTATTTATTTGCTTGCTAGCTTGCTTCATCTGTACCTCACCTTTTGCCCCAGGGAGGACCCAAGGCAGCTTACATTATTCTCCTTGTCACAAGGGAGGTCAGACTGAAGAAGAGATTGAAGAGACGAGATTGGATTTACACGCTGCCCTTCACTACCCAATGGAGTCTCAGAGCAGTTTACAAACTCCTTTCCCTTCCCCTCCCCACAACAGACACCCTGTGAGGTAAGTGGGGATGAGAGAGCTCTTACAGAAACTGCTCTTTTTCAAGAACAGCTGTGCCAGAACTATGGCTTGCCCAAGGTCATCCAGCAGGTGCAAGTGGAGGAGTGGGGAATCAAACCCGGTTCTCCCAGATTAGAGTCCGCGCACTTAACCACTACACCAAACTGCGTGTGAGACCTATCCAAGGTCCCTGAGTGGGCTTCCATGGCAGAGTGGGGAACCAAACCCGGGCCTCCTGGATCCCAGTCTGACACTCTAATCACTACACCACACTGGCTTCTATGCTGATAATCCCACATCAAAGAACAGCCCGGTAGCAGAAGAGCTGGATTTTAGGCTTAAACCTGAAGTGTCCAGGTCTAGTATTCTTTTTCACCACTGAGCTGCATTGAAATTAATTTTAGATTGGGTTGGAAACAGACTAAATTTTCTTTTGGCAGAACATAATTTTTCTGCATCCTGCCTCCCTATGCAGCCCACGGATCTTCACAAAGTGCTGCTCCAGGGACACAGGGGAGGAATGATATGGGGGGGTGGAAGAAGGGAGGGGGAAGCAGTGCACATTTAGTCCAGATCCAAACCACTGTTGGCAACAGCAAGGGACTTCAGAAACATTAAAGACAAGTTCTACAAACTTTGGAAGCCATCACCAATACTAAGAAGTCTATAGATGGCTATTAAAAATAAAGGGGGGGGGACCCACTGTAACACCATGAAAGGAACCAGAAAATCTGGCATAAACATTGACCAATTCAGTCCAACATTTTTACTTGGCTGCGGTTTGTTTCAGATATTTAACATGAGCTTTTAATGTATTTCACATCATTTTACAGAACTTTAAGCTACAAAAAAAAATGGGACACACACACACATAGTTAGATAATCAATGATTTTCTAACAGTGCATTCCGAAGCAGTTATACCCTTCTAAGCCCATTGACTGCAGTGGGCTTATTAGGCTGTAGCTCTGTTTAGGACTAAATGGTAAATGTTATATGGTCAAGAATCTTCAGCAGGCATTCTCTCTACATTTAGAAGCCCGATAATAAGATGGATATAAATATAAATTGTTTGTTGGCCATTCAGGGCCTCTGCTTGGCCAGTCTGTAAAACAGGATCCTGGAATAGATGGACCACTAGTCTCTGACCTAGAAGGGCACTTTGCATGTTTATATGAATGTTTGCCATATTGCAGTGCAATCCTAAACAGACTTCAAACTGGAGAGCCAATATGTACCACTTAGGAGAGGCCAGCTTCAAATGTGATGCTTGTTGAGTGGCTTTGAGACAATCATCCTTTCTTAGTCTAGCCTATACCTCACAAGGTTGCTGTGATGACATGAGGAGCCATTAGGCTGTCCTGAGCTCCTTGAAGAGGGAGAACATTAAAAGGTATAGACAGATATGAATCTGACCTAATGAGCTTGCATTTTAAGCCAGCCTCCTTGAGGCTCACTTCAGGATATCCTTTTTGCTTGGGCTTTCTTAGTTCTGTTTGTTGTTATTCTGAAATGTACAGTCCCTGTGTTGCCTCTCAAAAGATTAACAGATACTAAGACTGACATTACCTTATTCTGATCATGTTGTCAACTGAGCAAATTTAGCAATAATTTACGTCTAGTAGCTTTTTAGGAGCCACTATGAGACAAACTATTGAGCAATGACTATGGAAAAAATTAAAAGTATATCCAGATTTATTAATGTATTTACTTTCTTTATACATGCCTTTTCCCCCAATGAGAACCAAAAGTATCCCACATCATTTGCCTCTCCTCATTTTTATTGTCACAACAATTCTATGAGGTAAGTTATGCTGAGAGTATGTGGTGGGCCCAAGATCACCCAGCAAGCTTCCGTGGTAGATTAAGTATGTGAACGTTGTTTGATATTCTAAGCTGACTCTCAGATAGCAATGGTCTCCATGCACCCAATTGACTGATCAGTCAAAGATGGTCCTCAATAAATTCCTATTCACTTTCCTTATAGCAAAACAAAAATGGTATTGTAACAGCCTCTGTGTGTGTATGTGTTAGTGCCATCAAGTTGCTTCCAACTTATGGTGACCCTATGTTTTAATGACCTCCAAAACGTCCTACCATTAACAACCTTGCTCAGCTCTTGCTGAGAACTGAACCACCTTGGAGGCGCTGGGGAGGGTCACTCTCCATGCTTTCCCTCTGTAGCCACACACACAGAGGTTTTGGCTGTAGTGGGCATGGCCAACCCTGAAGCCAGCCGGAACTCGGTTCCTGTGCATTCCAGCCCCCAAATAGCCCTGGTTTATTCTATGTGGCTCTCACATTAAGCAAGTTTGGCCACCCCTGCTCTAGGAATTTGACTCTCTTGTGTTTCCCCTTCAGCTTCCTTTTTACTATTCCCTTCATTTGTGTATAGTTCCCTCTTTAGAAATAAAATGTTATCATTTTGGACTTTAGGGGTAACTTTCCATTGACCTGAATGCTGAACTTAATAGCATTGTGGTCACTGTTCCCAATTAATGTAACAACCTCTCTGTCTCTCACAGGGAACGGCTCAGAACTAAGTCCAAGACCATTACCCCTCTGGTTGGCTCTGTGACCAACTGTTCTAGTGCACTGTCATTTATGGTATCTAGGAAAAAGCCATTTAAATGCCTCCCCATGCCTTCCCAAGACCTGTTCAAGTTTAAACTGCCTTCCCTTCCCTCCAAGGGCCGGCTTGCCTGGGTTCCCCACAGCCACGGAGCGCCCGGGCAAGCCAAGGGTAGGTAGTTTAAACTGCCCTACCCTCCAAGGGCTGACTTGCCCAGGCTTCCCACAGCCACAGGGTGCCCGGGCAAGCCAAGGGAAGTCATGGGGTGTGGCCTAATATGCTAATGAGTTCCTGTTGGACTTTTTCTACAAAAAAGCCCTGGAATAAACACCAGATGTTTGAGAGCCACAAGACGTGAACAAATATTACACACACATTTTAATTGAAAAATATGCAAATCTAATTTTATTAACATTAAACAAAACTGCCAAAAATAAAAACAAAAGGGGTAAAACCAGATATTGACAATTATATTTATTTGTCCAATGATATTTATTTGTTTGCTAATGATATTTATTTGTCTAAGAGAGAGGAGGTAGAAAGAAAGAATAAAAGAGGTGGAAGGAAAGAGAGAGAAACAAAGAAAGCAAATAGATGGGGAGGCAGGGGAAAGGAAGGAAGGAAGGAAGGAAGGAAGGAAGGAAGGAAGGAAGGTGAAAAGAAAGTGAACAGATAGGAAGGGAGGGGAAAGTAAGAAAGCAAACTGATGGCTTGGAGAAGGGATTTAAAGAGATAAATGCCTTCTCCAAGCCAGTGGAGGGGGGGCTTTGAGAATGCATTTACAGTTGCTTTCTTTCTCTGCTCCCCCCACCTCAATATTAAAACCCTCAATACTAAAAACCAATATGTCTCCTCCAGGTCGTGATGGCAGACACCCGAGAGTTCTTAAGGAATTCAGATGTGAGATATTTGATCTACTAATCCGTGTATAGATCAAGATGGGTAGCCATGTTAGTCTCTCTGTAGCAGTAAAAAAGAGCAAAAGTCCAATAGTACTTTAAAGACTAACAACATTGGTGGCAGGGCATGAGTTTGTGTGAATTATTGGCCCCTGCCACACGGCAGAAAAAAACACGGCCAAAGTGCGGCTTTTTACGAGCCACACCAAAAGAGACACACGGCAGCGGGATCACACAGATCCCCTGAGCCACCACACAGTTGCTCCCCGGCACGATCAGATGCCGGGGAGGAAGCCACCAATGGGAGACCGAGGCAGCCGGCTGGGCATGCATGCGCATGCGCAGTTCGGCCAGGAGCCTCGAATCCTCCCAACGATGGATGCGCCGGCGATCCCACGGCCGCGCTTGCTGCGGCGTTTCAGGTAAGTCCTACTCTTTACTTGGTTTGGGGTTTTTTGCTCTGCAGCACTGGGCTGTAGGGACGCATCGGGGATGGGTGCGCGCCGATTCCCAAATGTTGCGGTGAGATCGTGCCCGTTTGCTGCACCCCCGATCTGTCCCTCTTCCGGCCCAAAACCTCCCGTGTGACCGGGGCCATTGTTCACTTCTTCAGATACACAATTTTGTTCGTTTTTAACTCATATATGTAACTATCACTAAATTCAGCTTTTGTACTAAAAGACTGGAGAGTAGCAAATGGTACACCAATTTTTAAAAAGGGATCCAGAGGGGGACCAGTAAATTACAGGCCAATCAGCCTAATATCTGTTCCAGGCAAATTAGTAGAAACTGTAATCAAAGATAGAATTGTTAGGCACATAGAAGGGCAAAGCCTGCTGAGGGAAAACCAGCATGGCTTCTGCAAAGGGAAGTTCTGCCTCACCAACCTTTTGGAGTTCTTTGAGAAAGTGAACAAGCATGTAAACAATGGTGACCCTGTAGACATTATATATCTAGACTTTCCAAAGGCTTTTGACAAGGTACCTCACCAGATACTCCTAAGTAAAGTTGTAGGATAAGATCACAGATTCTCTTATGGATTAAAAACTTGTTAAATGGCAGAAGCAAAGAGTAGGAGAATCAATGGACAGTTCTCACAATGGAGGGAAGTAAGCAGTGGGGGTGAGTAGTGTAGTGGCCAAGTTTGCAGATGACATCAAATTATTCAGGATGGTAAAAAACAAGGCTGACTGTGAAGAGCTCCAAGAAGGACCTCCACAAACTGGGTGAGTGGGGAACAATGTGGCAAATGAAGGTAAATGTTCATAAGTGTAAGGTAATGCACATTAGAACAAAATATCCCACCTTCAAGTATAGGCTAATGGGGTCTGAACTTGCTGAGGCTGGGAGGGGGAAAGATCTTGGGGTCATAGTGGATAGCTCAATGAAAGTGTCAACACAGTCTGCTGCAGTGGTGAAAAAGGTAAACTCTATGTAAGCAATTATTAGGAAAGGGATTGAGAATTAAACAGCTGATATTGTAATGCCCCTGTATAGACCTATGCTGTGGCCTCATTTGGAATACTTTGTACAGTTCTAGTCACTGTATCTCAAAAAGCATATTGCAGAGCTAGAAAAAGTCCATAGGAGAGCAACCAAGATGATTAGGGGGCTGGAGCACCTTCCTTATGAGGAAAGGCTGATGAGTCTGGGACTTTTCAGTTTAGAAAGGAGACAATGGGGGGACACACATGATAGAGTTTTATAAAATTATGCATGGGTTGGAGAGGGTTTTTAAAATTTTATTTATAAATTATAATGACATAACATAACATAGAGTACTGAACATGCATTAATAGTTATAAAACATACAAGGTGAATGGTTGAACAAAGATCAAAATACAAAGTATACAGTACATTCAGGTTCTAATACAGATATATATGATACTTTAATGGAAATTATCCACCAATGCATGTATATACCTAATCTATGGTTAGATAATATAAATCCTTTGAGACTCACTAAAAAAATGCATTTGAAAAAAATTGTATAAAACATCAAGGATTGTTATTAAAACCATTAATATTAGTTATAGGTCAGCAAGTTATAAAGCATCTTCACACACCACAACTATGGTGCTAAGGAGTCACGTGAAATTCCTTTCACTTAACTGTAGAGGCACTAATAACAAGATTAAAGCTAAACGAATATTAACATTTCTAAAACACTTGAAAGCAGATATTATTTTTCTTCAGGAAACTCATCAAAGTAAGAAACAATCTTATCTCTTTCCTTCCAATTGGCTATCATCTCAGTATACGGCGCCAGGGACATCCAAGTCTCAGGGGGTTGCAATTCTGTTTACAAAAGCTATTAGATTTCAATGTACTGATTTCAGTTTGTGACCCAGAGGGAGGTTACATTTTTTTAAAAGGTTTTTTTTAATGGTGAGCAATTTACCTTAGCATCCACCTATGCTCTCAACATAGGACAAGTAGTCTTTATAAAGGAAATTTTTACAAAACTTCAACAGTTTGGAGAAGGAGCACTAGTGATAGAAGGTGAATTCAATGAAGTAGCTGATCCACTAATAGATGGCTCCAACATGAAAAATTCTTATTTAAATATAACAACAAAAATTAAACATCTGAGTCATTAAAAGATATTTTAAAGAGATTTATTAGTGTGATATCTGGAGACATCAACATGGTACAGAAAGGGATTTCTCATTTTTCTCTCCCAAATACAATTCCTATAGTAGGATTGATTACATACTAATTTTGGACTCTTTAACATCCTGGGTGACTTCAGCCTCAATCAGAATAAGGCAGTGATCTGACCATGCACCGGTTGACTGTACTATAGTGAAAATGAACCGACACACAAACAATTTCATTGGAATCTGAATAAATCTTTACTACTGGATCCAATAGCTTCTTCAAGCATTGAACTAGACATTAGAGATTTTTAAAAATTTAATTTGGACTGTGGGGTGCCATCAGAATTAGTCTGCGATTCTCTAAAGGCGGTCATAAGAGGAAAATTCATTGTGTTATCTTCAACCTATAAAAAAGGGTTGGAGAGAGTTGACAAAGAGAACTTTTTCTCCCTCTCCCAAAATACTAGAACTTGTGGGTATCCAATGAAGCTGATGAGCAGTAGGTTCAGGATGGATAAAAGGAAGTACTACTTTACAAGAGAGTGATTAAAATGTGGAATTCACTGCCAGAGGATGTAGTGATGGCCACAAGAATAAACAGCTTTCTCTCACAACTAACATACTAACATTGAAGCCGAGATAAACAAGAACGCTACAAGTATATTGTTGTATTAACACTTTTATTAA
The DNA here is from genome assembly GCF_001447785.1 of Gekko japonicus. NCBI lineage: Eukaryota > Metazoa > Chordata > Lepidosauria > Squamata > Gekkonidae > Gekko > Gekko japonicus. The sequence goes on along the minus strand of NW_015169188.1, from coordinate 1,001,194 downwards.
TAACACTTAGATTAACATGAATATGATCTCCTCCTCTTGGGTTTTTAGTGTAGTGTGGTTTATCCTTAGATGTAGTCCCCCTCCCTTATATTTTCTTTGTAGTTTTGTAGTCTTATAAAAAAATAATAAAAAAATATCCCTCCGGGGATTAAAAAAAAAAAAAGAATAAACGGCTTTAAGGGGGGTTAGATAAATTCATGGAGGATAAGTCTATCAACAGCTACTAGCCATGGTGACTGAGGGGAATCTCCACATTCAGAGGCACTAAACCTCTGAATCCCAGAGCCAAGAGGCAACATCAGGAGAAGGCCTCGGCCTCTATGCCCTGTTGTTGACCATCCAGAGGAACTGGTTGGCCACTGTGTGAGACAGGATGCTGGATTAGATGTACTATTGATCTGATCCAGCAGGACTCTTCTTATGTTATGTTCTTGTAAACTGAGGGCCATGGCTTCCAGTGGTTGAGTCAACCCATCTCTTTTCCTGCTGCATTCAGCTTTTCCTGGCATTTTTGTCTTTTCCAGTGACGCTTGTCTTTTGATAATGGGATCAAAGTACAATAGCCCCAATTTAGTCATTCAGCTTCTAATGAGAGTTCAGGCTTGATATGATCTAGAACCCACTTATTTGTCTTTTTGGGGATGTCCATGGTATCTGGAAAACTCTCCTCCAACACTGCATTTCAAATGAATCAGCTTTCTTCCTGTCAGCTTTCTTCATTGTCCAACTTTCACACCCATACATAGCACGGGGTAATATTATAGTATGAATTATCTTGATCTTGGTCACCAGCAACGTATCTTTACCCTTAAGGATCTTTTCTAGCTTCTTTGTGGCTGCTCTTCCCAGTCAATCTCCTTCTGATTTCTTGGTTGCTAGTCTTCCTTTTCGATGATGATGGAGCCAAGGAATAAAAAATCTTTAACAGTTTCCATTTCTTCATCATCAGTCTTAAAGTTGTGTAATTCCCCAGTAGTCATTACTTTTGTCTTCTTGATGTTCAGCTGTAATCCTGCTTTGGCACTTTCTGTTTTAACCTTCATCAGTAGTCATTAATTTACTATTTTCTGCCAGTAACATGGTGTCCTCAGCATAGCTCAAATTGTTAATGTTCTTTCCACTAATTTTCAGTCCACCTTCATCGACATCTAATCCAGCTTTCCTTATGATACATTCTGCATAGAGATTGAGCAGTTAGGGAGATAAAATAAATCCTTGTCTGACACCTTTACCAATTAGAAACCATTCTGTTTCTCCATTTTCTGTCCTAACAGTAGTCTCTTGTCCAGAGTACAGATTGCTCATCAGAAAAATCAGTTGTTGTGGCACACCCATTTCTTTTAAAACCAACCATAACTTTTCATGATCCACACAGTTAAAAGCTTTGCTGTAATCTTTTCTTCTGAAATTTTCTCGTATGCTCCCATAACTAATGTAAATTTGCAATATGATCTCTACTACCTCTTCCTTTTCTGAATCCAGGTTGAACATCTGGCATTTCTTGTTCAATATATGGTAACAGTCTTTGTTATAAGATTTTGAGTGTCAGTTTATTTATGTGATAAATTAATACAGTGGTCCGATAGTTGCTACAGTCTTGGACATCTCTTTTTTTCGGAATTATAGATTTTTTTCAGAATTGTAGATTGAGCTGGGCAACAGTCTATGCATCTTACATCCTATTGCATCTTTTTTCTACTCATCACACTTCCCCTTCAAATTCCCATGTATATTTATTCAACTGAAGAATCAGGAATCTTATCTTATAGTCTTACAGTTGCCATTACATTCCTTTTTGTTTCTTTTAATGAATTGTTTCAAATGAATCTTCTACTGGGATATGTAACACTCTTATAGGAGTGTATGAAGATGCAGTCTTTGATTATTTCCTGGCCACTTTCCTACATACAAAACACGATTAGGAGAAAGCAACATCAGAAACTGCTTTTTTAATGTTACAAAATACAGCTGCATATGATTTTCCAAGCAATTGCAGTCTTGGAAAAACACTGCCATCTGGCGGTCATTTCATTTTTATGCAGTTAAATGTAAATTTCCAATCCGCAGGCAACAAAAGTAAAAAATATAGTAGTGTGCCCAAATAATTAATTTTCAATATACATTAGACAAAACAGAAGGCTAGAGAATTGAAAGTAAAAGAAAAATGACATTGTCTGATACTGTAAAGCTAACGAAAGGCACAGCATGTTCATTTTTCCTGAACAGTAGTCAAGCAATAAATTCTAACTGTATAATTGGCCAGAGCATTTTGTATTTTTTAATATTACATTTCAAAATACCTTATCAAAATTATACACGACAGCACACATCAACTTTCAAGGGCTGTGCTATCCATATCTATACATCTATTTTCCCAAGTTTCCCCCCTATCTGCAGATACTTTAAAATGTGGATTGGGGACATACTTGCACTAAACACATTTTTCTTGCCAACCCCCCCCCCTCCAATCTGCATAAAAATCTGAAATCTTCAAAAACATACACAAGGGGGTTCAAATCCCCCCCAAAGTAAAATCGCATTATCTGCGCAAGTGCAGAGAACAGTCTTTATTACCTACCTTCTGTGTGACAAAGCAGGCCAAGGACTGCACTGGGTGGAGAGGTGGATGCAGGAGACGCCGGGGGCTGCACCAGGTGGCTGTGCAGCCCCTGAGTTGTGCTGGGCATGCTGCCAACAGCAGCACAACCCAGGAGTCACACTGGCCATACCACTGGTAGCAGCATAGCCCCTGAGTTGCATGGTCCCAGTTAGAAAGTGGGGAGGGATTTCCCATTCCCCCCCCCCGAGTATCATACGCTCACACTTGTATCTTATAAATGCCAGTTAACTGGAGTGGATAAACAAAGCAAACACACGTTTGGAATCCAACAAACATACTCAAAAATAAGCCCTAAGGAAAATAAAGCTGGTTCATACTGGAAGGGGGGTGAAGATGCCACCACAGAAACAGTGTTGTTGGGTTAGATTAAACTCTCTTTCTGCAAACAGAGCATATCCAATTTATCGGAATTGCCAAAGGAACTGGGTCATGAAGTTAAATTATATTCATCTGCTTCTACCACCTCCAAAACAGAAAAACAATGTTTTCTAAATAAAAAAGAATGTTTCTCATTAGCAAAACTGAGCAGAGAATCAGGATCATGTTTCTATTACAGTTAGTAGTGTTACAAAAATCACCTAAATAAGAAAAAGCACATTTTAAAAGCAAGCATTTTGACTGGCGGGGGACAAAATCTCCCATGTGCTCAACTCATCAAGACACGGTGCAGCAGTCCAGCAGCTGTTTGTATCAGAGAGTGGTGAGACAAGGATATCCAAGGCTCTGCTCATGTCTCATTGCGACTCGTTAGCCTGGCAGACATGTTTGGTGTGAAGTTCTCAGCATCTCTAAAAATTACTGAAATCTGACCAATAGAAGAAGACAGGAGGGACTGATATAAAATGCTTGTGAGGCTCCTTCTACCACTGGCCCACTGCTTGACCTTCTGTCATAACCATTCCTACCATTCCTACCGCTAGGCCTCAGCGAGAAGGGGGGAGGGGCTGCAACATCACGATCCTCCTTCTCCTCTCCCCTGACCTCTGCTCCCTAGCACTCTGAGCAGGATCATCTGCAGCATCCCCAGTCTGCTTCTGGGTCCTCTTGGCCATTTCCATTTCATCCATGTGACCAGGAAGTCCTGGGGATTAGAGGAAAACTCTCATTGGCCTGGGCAGGTTCCTTCCACTCCCATCCATCTGGCATTAAGCCCGATGCCTTTCCCCAACATCCACCTGCCAGGCTGCCTCTTACTTCAGATAACAGCCCCAGGCACCACTTACAATCCCACCTACACTAGATGCCTGCTAAGTTGTTTCTTTTCTCGGGAGCCAGCCTGCTGCACCACTCCCTGTGAACCTGCTCTGGTTGTGCTGTGGCTAGGGTAGGTGGTGCTGGCCAGCTTCACTCCTGACCAAGTGAAGGCAGGTCACCCCACTGGAGCACCATCTGGCTAGTGGTGTAAAAGAGCTGTCCTGGGTGTCTGCTGACATAGTAGTTTTATTGTGTTCTTCTCTGTCTGTGGTTTGTAATGGCCTATGGCTAAATACAATAAAATCTTCTCTCTCATAGTAGAGAAAGAAAGAGCCTCTATTGTTGCCACCAAACCCCACCTTCCAGCTGTTAATGGTGGGTGGGTTCTTGATGCCCAGCAATGCTGAGAAAACATACCCTTGGCCCGACGAACAGCCTGATATGCAATGCTTGTGGTCAAAGGTTTCCTAAATCAACTTTATTGGAGATGGTGATTTTCAGTTCTCTGGACCATGTGGACCATGTGGCACAGCTCCTTCCCCAATATTGTGCATGTTGTGTCATTTTGCTCAGTCTACCAGATATCAACAAATTTGTATAAGTGATATGTAGTGACAGAAAGTGTCATGGCCAAAACTCTGAAGGCTGGCTCAAGGCTGACTCAAGGAGCATTCCTTCTGCATTTAAAAGTGTTATGTTTCAACTGATATCAGTTGATGTGAAAGTTCTTTCTATATAGTTTGGCAACTATTTCACATACACTAATCATTCAGTAATATCAGTCTATGCAATGAACTTGCCAAAGGAGACTTGCTGGGAGTTGAAGGTGAACCAATTGTGCATAACTCCACCTGCATACCCTGCATCAGAGGGCAACCTGCCACAGGCACCCTCACCCCAGAACTAGCCCAGGGTCCCTTTAAAAGCATGGCTCCTGAGTCTGTGGCCAGTCCTAACAGGGGACACATACACACATATGAACATGGGAGCTTGCCTAAAACATGGGCCCTGGAGGAAGTGGAAACAACATATGCCTTGTGTACATACAATCTGCCCCCCCCCCACAGGTAGGTATCAATGCTCTCAGCATCTGTCCTTTATGGCTTCCTCCTAAAGAAATGTCTCTTTTAATGTGGACATAAGAACATAAGAGAAGCCAATGTTGGATCAGGCCAATGGCCCATCCAGTCCAACACTCTGTCACACAGTGGCCAAAAATACCAGGTGCCACCAGGAGGTCCAGCAGTGGGGCCAGGACACTAGAAGCCCTCCCACTGTTGCCTCTCCCAAGCACCAAGAATACAGAGCATCACTTGCCCCAGACTGAGAGTTCCTATCTGTACCTTGTGGCTAATAGCCACTGATGGACCTCTTCTCCATATGTTTATCTAATTCCCTCTTAAAGCTGTCCATTCTTGTAGCCGCCACCACCTCCTGTGGCAGTGAATTCCACGTGTTAATCACTCTTTTATCCGTTCTAACTTGACTGCTCAGCAATTTCATTGAGTGCCCATGAGTTCTTGTATTGTGAGAAAGGGAGAAAAGTACTTCTTTCTCAACCTGCTCTATCCCATGCATAATCTTGTAAACACTGATCATGTCACCCCTCAGTCATCGTTTCTCCAAGCTAAAGAGCCCCAAGCACTTTAACCTTTCTTCATAGGGAAAGTGTTCCAACCCTTTCATCATTCTAGTTGCCCTTTCCTGCAGTTTCCAATGTTATAATACCTTTCTTCATAACCTTCATAATACCTTTCTTCTTTATAATAACCTTTCTTCATAGGGAAAGTGTTCCAACCCTTTGATCATTCTAGTTGCCCTTTTCTGCACTTTTTCCAATGTTATAATACCTTTTCTGAGGTGTGATGACCAGAATTCTACACAGTATTCCAAATGAGGTCACACCATCAATTTATACAGGGGTATTACAATACTGTCTGATTTGTTTTCAATTCCCTTCCTAATAATCCCCAGCACAGTGTTGGCCTTTTTTATTGCAGTCTCGACATTTTCAGTAAGTTATCTACTATGACTCCAAGATCTCTCTCTTGGTCAGTTTCTGCCAGTTCAGACCCCATCAACATGTATTTATAGTTAAGATTTTTGGCCCCAATGTGCCTCACTTTGCACTTGGCCACTTTGAATCCCATTTGCCACGTTGATGCCCATTCATCCATCCTCAACAGATCCCTTTGGAGTGCCTCACAATCCTCCCTGGTTCTCACCACCCTGAACAATTTCATGTCATCTACAAATTTAGCCACTTCACTGCTTACACCCAACTCCAAATCATTAATGAATAAGTTAAAAAGCATTGGACCCAGTACTGAGCCCTGCAGTACCCCACTGCTTACCACCCTCCACTGTGAAAAGTGCCCATTTATACTCACTCTCTGTTTCCTATTAATTAGCCAGTTTTTGATCCACAAGAGGACTTGTCCTTTTATCCCATGACTATTGAGCTTACTTAGGAGCATTTGATGAGGAACTTTATCAAAAGCTTCCTGGAAGTCAAGGTAAACAACATCTATTGGGTCCCCCTTGTCCACATGTTTGTTCACCCCTTCAAAGAACATGAACAGGTTAGTAAGACAAGATCTTCCCTTACAGAATCCGTGCTGAGTCTGCCTCAATAGTTTTTGTTCATCAATGTGCCTACTAATTATCTCCTTAATAACAGTTTCCACCAACTTACCCGGTATCGACATCAGACTGACTGGCCTGCAATTTCCCGGATCTCCTCTGGAACCCTTTTTAAAGATGGGGGTAAACATTTGTAAACATTTCTCTGGGAAAGAGACTTATAGTCCTCTTCCTGGGACCATTCACCCGGGTTACCAAGAGCTATTAACTTTGAAGTATCAAATAGTATCAGCCATCAATACTACATACATCCTCCAGGCCAGGATACTCATGCTAGGATGCCATCACACCTTTTTGACGATGAGTTGGGGATACCCCTGATCAAAGATGGGAAAGCTCTCAGTCCTTTGTTTTCAGACCCACAGTCCTGCCCCCCCAGAACACCTTCTCTAGTGTATAAAAACGGTGCTCAGCCATAGCAGTGTGTGGTACTCCAGGGCACCTTACAGAGTATACTCCCAGACTCACAGTCTGGGTCCCCTTTGTTCATGATATGCTGGCCATTCACACTCTTTTTCCAATGGACCTCTGCATTTCTGATTAGATAAACATATGGAGCAGAGGTCCATCAGTGGCTATTTGCCACAAGGTATAAATAAGAACTCTCAGTCTGGGGCAAGTGTTGCTCTGTATTCTTGGTGCTTGGGGGGCAACAGTGGGAGGGCATCTAGTGTCCTGGCCCCACTGCTGGACCTCCTTATGGACCCTGGTATTTTTGGCTACTGTGTGACAGAGTGTTGGACTGGATAGGCCATTGGCCTGATCCAACATTGGCTTCTCTTATATTCTTATGTTCTTATCTGGATCTGGTAAATATTGCCTCAAAAATCCCTGTATGTCTCTAAGTTCCTCCATTTTGCTATAGCCTTGTATGTGTGTGTATTCTGATTGCTTTGTGTGTATGCTTTTGCATATAATCAATATATTTCAATAAAACCAAGCACTTTATTTCAACCTTAGTCTCATTTGAGAGTTTCACTCCCTAAAATTGACCCTGGTATACATAGGTGTAAAAGATCCTGCATGTTATGCCCATTCTGCCAGCTTTTTGTCTCTATGCTAATTCCCCATCCACACAGAGACAGGCGGTTCGAGTAACAGGTGAGCACGGAGCAATGGCAGAATCAGTAGTCTCAGATGAAATGTTGCTTGTGCAAGCAATGAGTATGATGTCCTCTGCATTTTGCCATCATGCTTCCGCCTTGTATTAAGCTAAAATCCTTAAAGAATAGGACACAAAGAACAGACTCAAAGGTACTCAAGACAGCAAGTACAGAGCAAACCAAGTGACATCATGAAACTCCAGATCTGATGGACAGTGGCTAATATGGCAGCCAGCCTCCCTGGATGCTTGGAATTACAAATATCAATAGAATTTCCTCCACCAAACTTCAGGGCTCCTGGGACCATCAGGAGATGAGACCTTCTTCCAGTATAGGCAAGCTCTGTGTTTCCAATATGCTATTGCTGTTTTGCATGCCCTTCCATATCTAAAGTCCAATAAATCCATCATACATAGAAGTCAAACCATTTTGGATCTGTGCTTAGCAATCAAATTCTTAGTTGGTAGACCAATTTTATTTGGCAAAAAAGATAACTACAACTCATTGGACACAACTTCATTTACAAATGTATGTATTCTTCTGGAAGTAGAAGATATTTTTTGAGGCACCACCTGGACTATAATCACATATGAGCACATAAAATGTGCTTCCATAAAAATTACACATACATAATATCAAGTGCATGATACACACTAGTGATGAATTAATTTATGGTACAAATATCTTCTGTGCAAGTATTATGCAAAGCACATGTTCCATTATAGTAACTAGCCCACATGGATGATCAACAGGTTCTGATGCTCTGCTCACCTATAATCTGCACCTTGGAAGCCTGCCACTACGTTACAAAAGTCTACTCAAACCTATCACGTGCTTTCCAAATGTGTTTTCAGTTTGTGCCACTGTGTCAGTCTACATTCCAACAGCCCTTGCAATCTAATCTCTGCTAAATAAATAATTAATTCAGAAGAATGACATTTCCCCATATTTACTGTGCCAATCTAAGGCCTATGTGCTATTTTTCAAAGTGGTGTATGAGCAATGTGAAAATGCATAATTGTCAAATGGTCACACTAAATAACTTTTTAAAGAATGGCTTTTAGTAAAAATTGTTTCAGAGGGGAGCTGCATTGGTCAGCAGTAGAACAGCCAGATTCAAGTCCACCTTAGAGGCCAACAAAATTTGGCGGTATAAGCTTCTGAGAGCCAAGCTCTTTTCATCTCTGTCTGATGAAGGGAGCTTTGAATCTCGAAACCTTCTACCCCGAAAATCTTGTTGGTCTATAAGGTGCCACTGGACTCGAACATAGCAGTAAAGATTGTGAAATGTATCTAATTGCACATCTCCATAGGATTCACAGTTTGAAAAGTATTTTACATCATCTCATTTTCTTTTAAGGTTTAATTTCCACTACCTCTACATTGCCATTTTGATTCAGTAATAACAAGAATGTACTGCACTTTAGAAATGTAGTGGCCTGTCCTATCAATCAGGACTTCTTCTTTGGGGTAAGCAGATAGAGCCTCTATAGATAACTGTGTCTTGCTCTAATGGATAGCAGCATGTTGGCAAATCTCTTCTGAAGACACACAAAAGCAAAATACCCTATTCCTGCTACAACTCCAACCAAAAGAGTAGTGCCAAAAATTCTCGGTGCCTTCTTCTTGGCCACCCGAAATGCAGTTGGAAGAACTGCTGAGATTAATATGTTGTTGACATGTCCAAGAACCTTGTGAAATGTTTTTCTCTTCAGGACTCGCTCATAGTAGATTTCCAAGTTAGGTCGCTTTCCATTTCCCCAGCTTCTCCTTGCCAATCCAATGAACTTCAAACGATGCAGCGTAACAGCAAGGGATATGTCAGCCAAGCTGAAAAATTCACCACAGAGCCAGGGCTGGTGTCCATTTTCTAATCAGAAATAAAGGCAAAAAGGAGTTGAGGAATAAAATGCAATAGGATTTATTTGTTTATTTATTTATTGCTTGGATTTTTATCCCACACTTTAGTAAAAATTGTTTCAGGGCTCAGGGCAGCTCATAACAGATTAAAAATATAATTAAAACAATAAAAACATTCTGCAGTTCAATAATTTAACAATTTAAATAATTGAAAGACCTCCCAGGATCATGAATCTGTAATGGTTTTTTACAGTGTGGTCATTTTTACAGAGTAGTCATTTCTCCTAAGATTGTCTTAAGAGCGTGATTCATGTTAGAACAGCTAGGCGAAAGTTTCCTTACTGAAAAGACCCATGCCTTATTCTTTTCCCCTCTAGCATTACACCTTAAATGTCAAGGCCGAAACGTTCTGTTAGCTTGTCAAATTCAACCTTACTTTCCACATTAAATGTGGGATGCCATCTAATGTTTCTATGAACAACATACTTAGGGAAACTGACAATATCCTAAATTGAAAACTGCCAGGTGACCCGAAGATAGCCTTGCTAAACATTTTACTGGATAATCTTTCAGAAAATGAAACACTCCTAGCTAAAAACCTGTTGGCTGCAGAAAAGACACTGCTGTCAAAGTTTTGGAAGCAGTCAAATCTGCCTGGTATAGATGAGTGGGTCTGTAAAGTATGATATGCAGCTTTGATTAATAAGATAACAGTATATAAGATGATCTGTGCAGGAAGAAGGCGCTCCCAGGTGTTAAACTTAGGATTCCATTTATTAGATACTGGAATAGATATAGGCCAAAAGAACAAAAGAAATTATATTAAAATATATCTAATTGTTCAACTGTAGCAGTAGAAAAGACAGACTAACATGGCTACCCATCTTGATCTATGGACAACTGTAGCTGGTAGAAGAAGCTAAATACACACAGCTGTGCAGCTGTGAAGGTCTGGAATTTACCTAAATTTATGGAATACTTTAATAGAGAGTTGGTTATTTTGTATTATATATATTTAAAGATTATTTCTTTGTAACTAATGTGATTAGTTTATTTATGTAATCACATGAATAGTTATTTTAAAAATACGACACATACGTTTCTATGCATGAAAGTTCAATGTCCCCAACTTCTGTCCAACCACCTGCAGCCCAAAATACCCCCAAAAGTGCTGCAGTGTTGGAGGCAGGGATAGAGGGCTGTCACAGGAGTGGCAATTGGTAAAAATCATCTCCTCTTGAATGCACAAATCTTTTTGACAAGATCGAACCCCAAGTTTATTTGGACTACAGAAAATGAGTTCTTCAAACATAAAGGAAAAACCTGTACTTCAAGGGGAAAAGGCTACACACCTCACAGTACCAGAAATAGACACCTACCATGACAGCCAATTAGCTACTTCAGAAGAAGGTCCATATTAATATTTTATATTTGAATATGGTACTAAGGAAGCGACACTATCATTTTTATAGCTAAAATTTGATTCTCCTGCTATCATTGCAATCTCCAAACTTTGTCCTATTTAATATGTTGTCGAAAGCTTTCATGGCCAGAGTTCATTCGTTTTTGTAGATCTTCCAGGCTGTATGGCCATGGTCTTGGCATTGTAGGACCTGATGTTTCACCAGCAGCTGTGACTGGCATCCTCAGAGGTATAACACAGAAAGATGGAGTACTCTCTGTGTCAAGATGAGAAGAAAAATGGAAGGTAGTTAATTTATATCTACTGAGGAAGGAGGGGTAGGGCTGAGTCATTATCTTGTAGGAGTTCCCCAGGCTGTGACATGCTAATGGAGGAGCTTTCCTGAGGAGGTTTTTTTGCATATGGATTGGCTGTTGAAATTCTAATCTTATCTGTAGTGCTATTGTAAGATGTAGAGCATTTTGAGTTTTTCAGGACAGGAAACCATGCCCTGTTTATTTTTAAACTCTCTTCTTTCCTGTTGAAATTGTGTTTATGTTTATGAATTTCAATGGCTTCCCTGTGTAATCTGACATGGTAATTGGATGTGCTGTCCAGCCTTTCAGTGTCTTGGAATAAGATACTGTGTCCTGTTTGAGTAAAGCTATGTTCAGCCACTGCTGATTTTTTAGGATGGCCCAGTCTGCAGTGTCTGTATGCTACACTGTGTATTTCAACAGTTTCTGAACCATTTTCATGGATAGCCCCAGGCAGAGACCCCTGAGTAGGCAAATAGCAAGTGTTGATGGATGGGTCATGATAGCCAAATTAAAGCAGCTACAGTCTAATGAACAGTGAAATATGAAGAATTCCCTACCAGGTGTTTCTTCATTTCTTCTTTGCAACTCAGTCTCAACCTGATCCAAAACTTTTTCCAGTTCATCCAGTATTTTCTTTAAGTACTTTATGTTATCATGATCCATAAGTTTAGTCTACAAAATACACACAACCAATCAACCAAAACAGACACAATCCAGCATCAATAATGGCAGATACCATATCCACTTAAGCAGAGTTATATAAGCGCACTAATATATAAATTAATACATTTAAAATGAATTAATGAATAAATAAATGAATGAATGCATTAATTAATTAATTAATTGAGTTACTGCAAATAGTTATCTTTATAATGGAATTATTCTTTGGGCAAATACATGCAGTATCCACATATTTCTCATTAATATCATATCCTGGAAACCTTAAAGCATAAGTATATTCTATTCTTACTTTAAGACGTTTCTGTTTTGCTATATATGCATCTTGCAGATCTGGGTTTTCTTCAGCAAGCTTCTTTAATTCAGATTCAGTGTTTCCTATCTGGCCTGATAAAACAAAAATAAACTCACTATAAGATAATCAAATCTCTTCCAAATTGCTAGTTGTAAATGTACCTGCATTACTGTTCATTCAACCAATATCATGAACAGGAGACACAACTAAAACACTAATGGGGTTTAAAGGTCCAGCGAGCTACCACTACTACCAAATATTGTGTGACCTGCAAAGTCATTTGTCATTCTTTGTCACTCAGCAACTGCGAAACATTGGCCTCCACAGAAACAAAATTCTTTCTTTCCGGTCAAAGGAAATATCAACACATTTCTAACATCTAAAAACCAAAGGCATTCAAGAAGAATATGATCAATAGTATCAATATTCTCTAATCCACAGACACATAACGTATCAGACAATGATATACCAAAGTACCTTCCTGTCATAGCTGCAGAAGGAAAGGCATTCATATAGGCCAGAATAAAAGCCCTTCTGTATCCTGGTACAGTCAAAGTCCAACAATACCTTGGGATCTTCAACGTGGGGCATATTCCAATAGCAAGAGATGAAATGGTAATATAGTTAACTTAAATAGTGCATTAGGAACTTTTTATTATGAAGCCTAACAACAGAGAGTCCAGTGGTCTCTAAGGCTCCATTCACAAAGCTAATGTACTTGTTCAGTCCTTCTAGCCCGGTATAAAGAAACCCCCCCACATGCACATTAATTAACCACATGGAGAGAGCAGGCATGAGTGTGCTGGCCACACATACACTCCCTCCCCATGATCAGCAACACTGCTTTCACAAGATTGCTGATAGCAGGGAGGGGTTGTGCACATGAACACTTTCACTATGCAGTCGAACTCTGTAGATGACCAGGCAATTGAGCAGATGCAGGGGGTGGGACCAGCATGCTCAAGTCTGCCTTCCTTCCCCTTTCTGTAAGTCTATGTGAGGGGGGGGGAGGTGTCATCTGTTCTGGAATACTGCAATCATATGGACTGATACCGGAATGCAGGAGTTATGTCCCTAGCGGGCATTCTTCAAAATGAGTGTATTTTTGATGAGCAACAAAAGCATATCATGTGAACCTTTTTATTGTTGTAATAGGCTTGAAGATTGTATAGCTGACAAGAGGGTGTCCTCATTGAAATGATAGTTTGCATTGAAATGATAGTTTGCAAGAAGACCAGTAGTATTTAGGACCCAAGACAATTACATTTTTGTAGGGTTATATTACAGTTACATTTTTGTAGGACAAAATCTGCAATTTGAGTTTGATTTGTAATCCTAGAGGAAGCCAATGCAGTCTCATGAAATATTATTAAAACATGAAAGTACATACTGCGAATTCTAGTAGTGGCATAAGCTGGAATCATAGAGTCTACTGCTAATTCAGGATGTAAAATGCAGCCATGTGTATAGGCATCCATAGGTAAGGAGTCCAAGAGCTCTCTGTAGTGCTGAACCCTTGGGTAGTACATGCTTCCTTCTTCTGGCATGAGCCTTGGAGTTTTTTCTGGAAAAACATGGATACATAACAACTAAAACAAAGTTGCAATGGCTAATATTTTCTTACCAGTGTGACATTGTGGTATCATACCTGTCAACCCTCACAGTGACAGGCAGCTATGAAGGAGGTGGGGGTAAAGAGCTGGTTACCAACTTCCCACTATGGCCATCCTTTGTATCCAAGATCAACACTGCAAAGGGTATTCTAACAGCCCCAGTTTTTCTATGTGGTGCAAGAATTAAATTGCATAGTAGACATCCATCCAGACAAAATGAAGTCCCTCAAGTTTGCTCAACCCATGGTAAATCAACATGTAAACAAAGCACCATGCAAGTAATGAGCAGCACTGACATTGACAAAAACTCTTGCTGTTACCATTCACAAAAGTCTCCTCAAGGTAGTCAATTATCTGAGTTGCATCACAAATGATGTTTTCTCCATGGATGAGGACAGGGACTTCTCCAGCTGCATTGAGTCGCATGAACCAAGGCTCATTGTGTTCACTCAAAGGAAGGCTTACATCATGCTCTTCACACTTCAGCTCTTTTTCAGCAATTGCCAGACGCACCTAGAAAATATTTGTAAACTTTCCCATTGAAGCTTTACACAAAACAAATATGGCACATTTCAGTAGATTCCCAGAGATAATATGGTAACCAGAATAAAGGATACAGATTTAGCAGTGTGTGCCATATTGGTCCTCTGTCCTCCAGGAACAGGTTTAAAGGGGTATTTGGGCTACTGTGGAAGGGGAAAGATGAGAAAGTTGTGCTGCATGGGTTGAAAGCCTTGCATCCACAGAAATGCTAGCCTGGACCCAAGCCAATGTCTGTAAGATGCCCATACAGAAGCAGAGCTAGAAGACTTGTTTAATCTAATTTACTCTGTGTGTATATGCTTCCTGTAAATAAAACTTTCACCTCTGACGTTTTTCTTCAGTGGAGATAACCTGTATGAATAGCTCAGACAAGCTTGGACTTGCCACAGTTTGGAAGCTAAGCAGGATAAGTCATGATCAGGACCTGGATGGGAGAACACCAAAAAAGACAAGGAAGGCAGTGGTAAACCCTTTCTGCATATCTCTTGCCTTGAGGGGGTCGTCATAAGTTGGTTATGACTTGATGGCACTTCTTATAAAGAGGCATGCAGGAAATGCTGTTTTGATATTTTGCTTTTGAAAATACCTAATGTTGCTAATCATAAAATGGGCAACAAGCAATGCAAAGAGTAAGCACTCTGAGGCCTATTAAAGAAGTGTCCTAGCCTCTGGATCCACCTCTTTTAATTCTCCCTCCCCCACCTTCAGCTCTGTGTAGAGATGAAAACACAGCCCATTCATCCACAACAGTCTTGCATAAGGTGGGCGGAATGGACCCAGGGAGCTGTCCGGGTCCTGAAATCTGACACTCCTGGAAGCAGCAGAACTAGCCACTCACCTTTTGAGAACTGAAGGACTGTGTCCAGTGATACAGGATAAGTTTGGCATCTGTCTTGGAATCTTCCTCAGGTAGAACCATTCCACCTGCAGTCTGATGCTGCTTCTCTTCTGCCATTTCTCCCTTTCTCCCTGTTCAGTTCACTATCTTGTCAGGAGCGGCTGCCTGTGATATTTTGCTCTCTGGCTGTTACTGAGTCTGCTCCATGCACTGAGCATGCTCAGTGCTGGCAAGTGAAGCAGCTGCCCTAACAATGCTCTGATTCTCGGGGAGAATGAGATTTCTGATGGTAGTTATAGATGGAAGAATGGTATTTCAATTGTCCTCAGAGAGTTTGAATAAAGGTGAACACAGTGAAGTTGTAAGAGGGTTGCTATATGAATAAAAAACAAATCATTCCAGGATTTTTCCTGGACTGTATTACTTCTTAAATTTGCCACAAAAAAAAGTGATCCCAGACAGGAAAACTTCAAATGCAACAAAGCAAAAGCCTAAATACCAGATAGCCCTGGAAGGTACAAATAAGTTTGCTATACTCTGAAACACAAAAGATCCACAAAGACAGAAAAATTGTCTGTATCCCTTGCAAGGTTTGTTTTCCATCTGCTTCTCTGCACATGTAATTTGGTGAAACTCTCCCCATAAATTGTACCCTGATTGTGATTACTCTAACATGCCTATGATCAGTGGTGCTCCCTTTGATAAAATAATTTCATATATTTATTTATGTTCTGCTGCTGAAATATATATAAATATGAGAGAGAGAGAGAGACGGACAGAGACAGATGGACAGAGACAGAAAAACAGAGACAGAAAAACAGAGACAGAAAGACAGAGAGAGAGAGAGAGAGATTACTGTTAATTTGTTATTTGGGTTGATATGTATCTCACATTAAGCCATGACCAAGTTTTAAGGAGGGGAAATCAACTAGGTTTAAAAGAAGGGGGGGGAAATAAAACTAGGTTTAAAAGAAGAAAAATTAATTATAAACAGAATAAACAAAGCAAGTCTTTGGTGAACAATATAAGAGTCACGGCCAACATCTGGTCAGGTATTTGGAAAAACTTCAGCATTCAAAAACTGAAAAGTTGTAATGCAATATTTATAAGCCTATGGCCAAAACAGTAACACGTTTTCAGGACGGGCTTCCTTAAGGTTTCCACAAACTTAATTTATTGTAGTGGGGTAAGGGTACCACTAACTGGAACAAGACTGCATTTGAAGAAAGCAGATTTTGGAATAGCTGTGTTAGTCTTTTGCAACAAAGTTACTATGAATGCATTGAACATTTTGCAGCATAAGCTTTATCTGCAACAGCCTCCGAGGAAGTAGCTGCTGGCCTATGAAGGTCCATCTATCTATCTATATCTATCTATCTATATCTATATCTATATCTATATCTATCTTTCTATATCTATCTAATCTATCTATATCTATCTATCTATCTATCTCTATCTATCTATCTATCTCTATCTATCTATCTCTATCTATCTATCTATCTATCTATATCTATCTATATCTATCTATATCTATCTATCTATATCTATCTATATCTATCTATATCTATCTATCTATCTATCTATCTATCTATCTATCTATCTATCTATCTATCTATCTATCTATCTATCTATCAAAGAAAAGTCCCCTCACGATAAAATCAATGCCCAGGCCAAATCCCTGGATCTAGCAACACGAAATTCGGAAAGAGCACTCCTACCATGACATAGATGCCCACTAAGAAGGAATTTTTAGAAATTCGACCCCTAAGGGGGTAAAATGTG
The DNA here is from genome assembly GCF_001447785.1 of Gekko japonicus. Classification (NCBI taxonomy): domain Eukaryota; kingdom Metazoa; phylum Chordata; class Lepidosauria; order Squamata; family Gekkonidae; genus Gekko; species Gekko japonicus. The sequence continues at coordinate 984,303 of NW_015169188.1, read as the reverse complement.
CTCCCCCTATTGCTTCCTGTGTTGCTGCCAGGCTACTGCATCCTTGAATCCTCCACTGTCTGATGGGTCAGCTGAGGAGCTCAGTGTTCTGAGGTATATAAAAAACCCAGTTACAGGAGACTGCAGAGAGCTAATGACAGTTGAGGACATCAGGAATGGCCAACCACCTGTGAAGTGCAACAGTGCTGCTTGCCCAGCCTCCCCAATGGCTTCAAACACACTCCCCCAGCAACCTACAGCTGACAGGCAGCTGTCTGTCAAGTGCAGCAGTGGGTACAGGGTACTTAAAGCCATCAAGGAGCCTGCCCCAGCAGTAATGCCTTAGCAAACCTGCTTGCCCAGAATCCAGAATGGCTTGCAATACCCACCCCTCCCCCTCCTACACTGGACAGGCAGCTGCCTGTCATCTGTAGAAGAGGGGGTGGGATTCTTATGGCCACCATGGAGGCTTGCTCAGCAGTAATGTCTTAGTAAACTTGCTTGCCCAGCCTCCAGAATGGCTTGCAACCACCCCTCCCCCTCCTACACTGGACAGGCAGCTGCCTGTCATCTGTAGAAGAGGGGGTGGAATGCTTACAGTCATCATGGAGGCTTGCTCAGCAGGATTGCCTTAGTGCTGCTGCTGGCCCAGCCTCACCATTGCCTTCAAACACACTCCCCCCAACAACAGACAGGTGGCCGTCTGTCAGATGTAGGAGCAGGGCCAGGGTATTTTATTCCATCAGGAAGTCCATGCAAGCAGAAACACCTTAGCAGTGCTGCTGGGCCAGCCTCCCCAATGGCTTTATACATACTCCCATCCATCCCTCCCACAGCTTACAGGCGGATGTCTGTCAGGTGCAGAAGCAGGGGCAGAGCATTGAAAGCCATCAGGGAGGCTGCCCAAGTAGCATCTCCTTAGCAATCCTGCTGGCCCAGCCTCCCTGGTGCCTTCAGATATGTTACCTCTCCTACACCTGACAGACAACCGTCTGTCAAAAGTTGGAAGGGGTGTGGAGTCCTTAAAGCCATTGGGGAGGCTTGCTCAGCAGGATTGCCTTAGCGTTGCTGCTGGCCTAACCTCCCCAATGACTTTAAACATAATCCTCCCCTTACACCAGACAGGCAGGCATTTGTCAGGTATAGGAGCAGGGCCAGAGTACTTTAATGCTGCTGTGGAACCTCAACCCACCCAAACTCTGCAATGGCACTAGACTGCAAGTGAAGGCCCTGCACAGGAACATCATCAAGGCCACACTGCTCACCGGCAGTCCTCAGGGAGAGTCAGTGTTCATGCCACACATACCACTCATACCATCAGAAAAACCCTTCAAGTTCAAGAGGCTGCAGTTTCCCATCAAGGTCTGCTTTGCTATGACCATCAATAAGTCCCAAGGCCAGACACTGAAGGTGGCAGGAATAGGCTTAACAGATGACTGCTTCTCACATGAACAGTTCTATGTGGTCTACTCCAGAGTGAGCTCACCGAGCAGCCTGGTGATCCTAGCACCTGAGAGCAGAACCACCACTGTGGTCTACAGAGAGGTCCTTCAATAGGGGGAAAAAACAATGTGTATGTCTGTACAGGATAGCCCACCCACGCCTGTCCAGGAATGGGACGGAACCCTATACTTTTTGCAGTACATTAAACAACAACCCACAGAGGTAGGCTACCCTCTCTGGATTCAGAACAATATGCCACCAGAACCTCTACAATCTATATATCTAATAGCCAAGTTGCCCCCGGAGTGCGGATCGCTAAATCAGCGCTCCGGGGGCACTTGGGGGGGAGGGGGAGGTTTACCGAGGCCGCAAAGGGGGAGAGGACCAGCCTCGCCGCCGCCGAGCCCGGAAAAGGGGGGGGAAGGACTGGCCTCTCCGCCGACGCCTCGGAGCCGGGCGGGCGGGGGGAGGACCGACCTCGCTGCCGCTGCCACCGCCGCCGAGCCCGGCAAGGGGGGGGAAGGACCGGCCTCTCCGCCTCCGCCTCGGAGCCGGGCGGGCGGGGGGAGGACCAGCCTCGCCGCCGCTGCCGCCACCGCCGAGCCCGGCAAAGGGGGGGAGGACCAGCCTCTCCGCCGCCGCTGCTGCCTCGGAGCCAAGCGGGCGGGCGGGGGGAGGACCGGCCTCGCCGCCGCCGCCTCCTCCTTGGGGAGATCGAGTGGGGGGAAAGGAGGAGACGGAGCTCTTCTCCCCCCCCGCGAGTATCATCCTTTACACTACAGTCTTCTCCATTAGAATTCCTGCAACAAATTTTACATTTCAGACTTCATGTCATCAGTATTATAACTGGATTTACGAAACTTAAATACTGTAGTGAAGCATGGGTATCAGGCTAGTAGAAAATAAAAACTCATAAATAATAGTTATAGACTATTCTAAAACCTTCTGAAACCAATCCAACACTAAAAGTGCTAGTATCTCAATAAACCTGTCAATCCTTAAGACTCCAAAGAAGCCTTTCTGATCCTGGAAAAAAGGAACGTAGATCACATACATAAATCACATAACTAAATGCACACTGGATAAATGATTTGTCCTAGAATGACCACCAGAGGTCCCCATATTTCTAAAAATGTTTCAAAAAATTATTGCATCTGTTTCCTCAAATGTAGTCCAAAGGCAGTAAACCTTACCTTTTCTCACCTGATTGTTCTTTGATTTTTTAGTTTTAAAAAGCCTATGAAGTTTGGTTATCATCACATGCATGGCTTCTTTTTCCACTGTACTTACAACTAAATGCACCTCATCATATAACAGTTAAATTGATTACAAAGTTACAATTATACCAGTAATGAGGAAACATTAGTTGGAAAATGTTAAATTTCATATAAAGTATATTTTGTCACTGCTTAACCCAGTTTACCTGTCCTTGAGACTGTCTACAGAGGAAATTTTGGGCTAAAAATTAGGTGTAGCTCAATTTTTTAATACACAATTTTATTAGTTTCAGAAATAAAAAACACAAACACAAAGAAAACAACACAAAACAAAAAATAACATAGAACAGTAAACATACATTGGAGCTTGTACTCTAGTCTCTGGTTTAGTTTCACATGGTATCCTTGAATCTTATCCCTATGCACCTAAGTTAGTTTATATATTTCCTTTCTGAGAGTCAGTACGCCAGTCTTCCAAGGTGTAGTTCAAATTATTCTGTGTCTTCCACATCAGACTGATGTATGCCAGTTGTAGATTCTGCACTCTATCTGACTGACTGACTGACTGACTGGGAAAATCCCTGGTGGGGAGACAGATTGCTGTTGTTGTTTGGGAAGCTACACTCCTAATTCTATGCTGTTACAAAGACAAGAAAAGGCCTGGAGTGACAGAATGTGGTTCTGGTACTAAACTGAAATCTTCCACTGGCTGTAACACTCTCTGGGTAGTGATAGGAAAGTTGCTTACAGTAACAGCCTAAGAAGATGTACACCCTTCAGTGATGTAACTATGCTTTGGATGGCACTGTTCATCCCTGTACCTCTATGGTGAATGCTCTATATCCTTGTCATTGGCTATTAAAGTGGAAATCAATTCAATTTAACTTAAGATTTCCAGTAAGAACTCAAACAGAACTTTGTCCTCATTGGGTGCTATGGTGTCACATTGGGACAAAGGTGGTGGTGGTGGTGGAACATGCAATCAAGTTGTAGCTGACTCCAGGCATGGTTTTCTAGTCAAGAGATGAACGGAGATGGTTTGCCATTTCTTGCCTCTATGTAACAACCCTTAACTTCCTTGGTGCTTTTTTGGTTTAAAAAGTGCTGGTATTTGCATAGAAGGTTGCAACAATTTCCACTGGGACTTGGGAGAGCCCCCCACCACACGCTGGTACTCAGTACTCATGAGTACAGCCACACAAAAAAGCTCTAAGTACTAACTGGGGCCAACCTTGCTTAGGTTCCAAGATCCATTGAGATCAGGCTAGCCTGGTGTGAAAAGCACAATAATACAAAGTACTTAACAAAACAAAAAATAGGACACTTTAAAACTACAATAGAGAGGCTATTTAACCATCAAATCTAATATCCCTGGATGTGAATAAGTATCTAAGGAAAGTAGCATAAGTCCAAGTTAAAAGTTGGCTACATTTTTAAATTCCAAATTAGGATCTTGTCCTTCTAAGCTGCAGTCCTATTCAATAGTAAGAGACATTGGCTGCCATCAGACTTACTCATGTGTTGTGCCTTTTTAAGACTGGGGCTAGGCAAATCAGTTGGTTTTTTTCCAGACTCTCTTACTCATTTGCTTTGTAATCTGTGCAAGTCACACAAGGTCCTGTTATGTCTGCAATGCAAGAGTGGTATGTCCTGGAACATCTTACACATACATCTGTGGATGCAGACTCAGCTCTGATTACTTAGTGCAAAAATGGGTAGGGTGCTATATTTTATGTCAATTAAAACAGCAAGAGTTTCTCAAAGCGTAATATTGAGACATATTAAAACCAAATTATGTTTCAGAACTTTTCAGTATACCAATAGCATTGCTGTTGTCGTCTTCTTTTTGGAAAAACTCGTCAATATAGTCATTGAGGATTTCATCAAAACTTGGTTGCATTTTATCACAGAGAGAATTTTAGCGGGATGAGTAGGAGTGAGAAGAGGAATTTCAGAGGTGTAATTTTTGTTACAGTGCCATCCTAAGCAGTGCAGGTCTACTTAGAATCCTATTGAAGTCTACTCTTTGGGGGTTGCTCCCGGAAAAGTGTTCCTTGGACAGCACTACTGGTCACCTGCAGTCAAAACAACAAGGGATGGGATACATTTTAAGTACTGCTGAGTCTCATGCCTCTTATTAGTAAGCATGCTTAAGAACTGCAGTCTAGTGCCTCTGAACGCATACTGTATTCAGCTGAATTTTCAGTTTAAGATAATAAGGGGTTGTTCTTGCACAATACAGAACTTGTATGGCAGAAAATTCTATTAATTTTTTATGATATCAGCAGAAACCATTTGGGGCATATCTGCAACACATGCATAACTTCATTCACCCGAGAGATAATAAACACATCCCTGCTATATCACTTCTAATTTTCCACATGAACATGACCACATTTCAAAAATGCATCTTTTGAAAATTAAGAACACAACTCTTAAGCTTGAATGGTTTTATTTCATTTATTGACTTTAATATTTACATTCTTCTTTTTTTTTACCCATCGGAAACTTTGAAGCAGCCAGTTGAGCTGACCATTCAAGTGGATGACTAATTTGATTCTCACATCTCTGCCTCTCTCAGTCATTTAACTTTACCTTCCAATTCACTGTCAAAATATCCAAGTGTAAAATAACAAGCAATAGCCAAAGCACTTCTACAAAGCACAAAAGAATGCAACTGCAACGTATTACATATGAGTATGATCCAGCCAGTTGATAACTACTTACTGTTATATGTGGGAGAAGAGAAGCACATATACTCACCCTCTGAAATCACTTGAGTTAACAAGTACTTAATCTTCTATGGACTGTGGCCTTTGTTGTTGTATCCTGCTGCCTATCCACAGAGGCTTAGAATAGGGATGATTACCACAAATGTATTTATTCATTTTTTAAAAATTGTATCTCACCTTATCTCAAGTCAGCTAATGAAGCAATAAAAGTTGCAGATGCATAAAGCACTGTATAAGTATCAGCAACATAAACGAAGCACACAAGATGAAAGCAATATGACCAGATCTTCCCAGAACAATTTACCCTCTACCAAAGGTAAAGGTTTCCCTTGCTCGAAAGCCAGTTAAATCCGACTCTAGGGTTGCAGTGCTCATCTCCGTTTCCAAGCCAAAGAGCCAGTGCTGTCCAAAGACTTCTCCGTGGTCATGTGGCCAGCATGACTAAATGCTGAAGCGTATGGAACGCTGTTACCTTCCCACCGAAGTGGTACCTATTTATCTACTTGCAATTTCTTTTGAACTGCTAGGTTGGCAGGAGCTGGAACCAGGGACGGGAGCTCACTCCGTCATGCGGCACTTGGGTCTCGAACTGCTGAACTACTGACCTTCCAGCCTTTCTTCCATACCTTCCCATTCTGGTAAGCCCACAACTAGACTGTAACCAAATGGGCAGCTCTGAGGGCATCACATGGCAAAGGCTGTCTGAAGAGTGTAGTTGGCACGTGGAAGTATACCAGAAGAAGTGGTTTGATAACTGTGAGGACCCTAGGCCATAAAGGTTTACAGGTTTGAACTCGGTATGGAAGCAAATAGGTAGCCACTGCAGTTGACAGAGCACTGACATTATTTGTTCCAAATGGCTGACTATAAATAGAAGACCTGCTAATACATTTTTGTACCTCAAATGACAGAATATTGGCCAAAATCTATTATTTAAAGTATTAAAAACATAGTTTTTAAATATACCATTAAAATATCCATATACCCCTAGCCACTAAATAGCTGCTAAAACAAAACATCTTACAAATCTTATAAAAGAAAGGTAGGTCTGGACTCTGCTGAACCAGGAGAAGGAATTTACCTAAGACAATCTCTTAAAGCCGATCATCTACAGCAGGAGTCCCCACCCTTTTTAAGCCTCCAGGCACCTTTGGAATACTGACCAAGCATAGTGGGCTGTTGGATCCCCAAGCATCGAGAATAAATCCACGTTTCAAAGAAAGTAAAGTTTATTTCAAAGCATTGGAAAGATACTCAAACACGTTCTTTGTTAGAACTGAACACAAGCAGTTAGGGCAGACATGATAAAGGGATTCAAGTTAGAAACACAACCAATGGATAACGTTCCCGCTGGCGGGCAGGAGAAAACGGTTGCCTGCTCAAGTCTTGGGAACCAGGCGAACAGTAGACAAAACACAGGTGCAGTTCACAGGCTTGGTGCAGTTCACAGGCTTGATAAGTAAGAAGCTAACAGCGAAGCATACTCTCCCCCTCACATCCTCCAGTTGTTTTACTTTGGCATTACAGCATAGAAAACACAGGGGCTAGCTGGCAGGGACAGGGATCACATATGTACAATCAGAAGTTACACAGAACACCATGGCAGCTTGCTGACATGGGCACAGCAACAAAATGGCTGCCATAGGAGGTGGAGCCACCCACAACATGGCTGCTGCAGTTCAGCTTCAAACACACAGTGAAGATCCTTGTGCTGTGGTGGTAGCTGCTGCCAGAGAAACATTTTTAAAAATCTGCACAGCCAATCAGAAGCCTTGCTGGGAAAAAGTTATCACTGAGACTTTGTACTTGCCCATTGACTTCTATAACATGGCTGGTGTAAAGGTAGGACCTAAGGGCAGATATGGTTTCTAAAATACATAGTATAAGACTCAGTTCAAAGTCTGCACCTTAACTCAGGACCAGAAGTCTCATATATATATATAGAGAGAGAGAGAGAGAGAGAGAGAGAGAGAGAGAGAATATATATATATTCATATTCTATTCATCAGCAAATCAGGATCGAGATCCATAACTGAATTTTGTAATCCTAGTCCTATTGCATTGTTGGTTGGATGTTTTACACATTCCGATTGCATTGGTTTTCATATTTTGCAATCTGCTTTAAGTCTCAGCAAGAAAGGCAGGCTATAGATGAATTAAATAAACAAATAATTGTTGCACTATGATCAGGCAAAAGGCCTGAACTGACAAACTATTTCTGTAACCATTGCTCTTCCTTCAGAGACCACTGCACCTAGAAATGTCAATGCTGAGCAAGTAGAAAATAAAATCAGGCAAGCAACTCCACACCATGGTTTGCCTGATTGTTTGGGCAACTCAGACCATGACTAGGTTCTAAACTATGGTCAGTACAAATCATGGTTTACCTCATTGTCTGAAGAGAGCCAAACTGGGTTGCCAAAACCAAGGAGGTAAAGACTTTAGGTTTTCCGTCCTAAATCCAATGCAAATGAAATGAATGCACTTGGTTAGCTTTGCTTTGAAAATAATACCAATGTTTTGTTGGGAAAACGTGTCTGTGTGACCAGCTTTTCATATCCACATAATGAAACTTTGACCATGGTGGTAATTAAATATTTTTTTCTGCTGACTGAAGATCCTCTCATCTGTACCAAGAGTGCTGGAACAAAAGGAATATTTGAACACACTAATAAAATCATTTTGAGCAAACTGATCTTAAGAGATTATTGCTCTGCACCATTTTCTGAGCCCTAGTTTGACACAAGATGTGATGATACAAATAAAATTTGGGTATGGTATACCTGGTTTCTTCTTGGTTCTAATGAAAAAATTCTGGGATAACTGTTGGTAACTACACAGAGAAATGCACTAGCAAAAAATTGAGAGATAGAAGCAGAATGGAGAAATAGAAACAGCAAGAGTTTTAGAAACCCCCTTTCTTTCTTTTCGTGTGTGTGTGTCATGTGTCATCAAGCCATTTTTGACTTATGGCAATCCTATGAATTAATGACCTCCAAAACATCCTATCACTAACAGACTTACCCAGGTCTTGCAAACTGAAGGCTGTGGCTGCCGGTACCCAACCAATTTTGATGTCTATCTTTACAGTTCCTCCCTTCCAAAATCCCTTTCATGTCCTTTTCCTCAGGATCCAGTGTATTCACATTTGAGAAGGGCAGACAAAAGAACATTCATAAGTATGGTGAATAAAATGCTGTCTACTTTGAAGGTATATTTTTTGACTAACAGGAGAGAGGGCTGGAACACAGAATGAAGAACCTTTCCCTTTTCTTTGTCTGAGCCTTTTGCTCCCTTTAGTATAGGCAATGCTTGTAACAAGACATTACACTAGAGCAACAAGCCCTTTTCTGTCTTCTGTTTGCAATACACAAGGAGTTGTGTGCTTCAGCTTGCCACAAATAACAGCAAGTTCCCATGTAGCATATGCCCTATATCTTGGAACACCCAGCCAGCTGCTACTTGAATATATAGCCCCAAGAGCTTATACTCCTTGCTCTGAGACCAAAGGCCTGCCTCCCCTTTTGCTTGATGTCAGCTTGATCTGGGCAGGAATGAAGTCTCTCTTAAACACAGCTACATTTGAAAACTTCTTATCAAAGGCTTTGAATGCTGGGCAGCCAATGGCTCCGCTGGGTACTGGAAATGTGATCTGGGTCTCTAAGTGAAGGAGCAGCATGACCATATTTATGACTGTTGCTATTCTGAGGGAAGCACGATGCCTCCTCGGCACCAGCAACACACTGCCTGCCCCTTCGTCTTTCAACACTCACTCGGAGCAAGAGGGGATGAACTGAAACTACAGTGTACTGAAAATTGTTGGCATAGCTCCGTTTTCTTTGCATGGCTGTTTCAGCTATATACAAAAACAAAGTTCTATACTGTACTCAGTAACATGCTTGGAAGGCAACTCAAACATGTTTCTTTTATGATTTACATGCCTACAGCTCTCTACCTACAAAAAATAGATAATCTCAAGTGCCGGGTCACAGTGGCTCAAGGCTGTGTTGGGTTATCACCACCTACTATATATATTGGCTGGCTGTCATACTCAGCAAACTCTATAGAGTAAGGATCAGCACGCTAGTTAAATATCTGATGAAGGGAGCTTTGACGTTTGAAAACGTATACCCCCAAAGTCTTGCTCGTCTCTAAGGTGCTACTGGACTCGAACCTAGCTAGTTGCATATGTAATATAAACCATCAAAGGTGATTCATATACAGAAAAATGACTACATGAACAGCACTCTAATGGCAGATATTTATAAATAGGTAGAGATATTGGAAAGAGAAGTTTTCTTCTCTTCCTTATAATACTTCCACTAAGCTAGTTGATGGTTGATAAGATTAAGGACAGCAACAGGCAAAAGAAAATACTTCAGAGAACTAAAACACAGGGTGATTCTACATCTGGCATTTGCTCCACATTTTTTTCAACACTGAGGAAAAGGTGCAGCTAAAAACCACATTCAAATACCCTGTACTGTACTGTGAAGTCAATGCTGTACTGACTGTGAAGTCACCCCTGAATGGCCATAAATCTATGCAGAAGGTACCATAAAACCTGATGATCAAAAAAAGTGAAAGCCGCATGCAAAGCAGAGGGGAATTTCTGTTCCAAGGTGGGTTTGGTAAAACAACGGAGGGAAAAGCCAATTCAAAATCACCACCTGAGTTTGCTCCAAAGAACATTTCTTGCATGACTCTGATCTCTTTTTTCTCACAGATGTTCATACACATTACTCAATGAGTAACTGAACTGTGGAATTCACTTTCACTGATGACCGCAAGCATGGATAGCTTTCAAAGGGGACTAGACAGATTCAAGGAGGATAGATCCCTTAATACTTACTAGCCATGGGGACTAAAGGGAAGCATCTAAAGTACAACTTGGTGATCCGGGGAAGTCAGCACGGATTTGTCCCCATCAGGTCCTGCTAGACCAACCTCATTTCCTTCTTTGACCAAGTGACAAGCTTTCTGGATTGAAGGAAGGCTGTTGATGTTGTTTAGCTGGATTCCAGTATAACTTTTGACAGGGTCCCCCATGATGTTCTGATGGGTAAACTAGAGGAATGTAGACTGGACTCTAGGATAGTTAGGTAGATAGGGAACTGGTTGGAGAACCGCACTCAAAGAGTACTTGTAAATGGCATTTCATCTGAATGGAGGGAGGTGACCAGTGGGGTGCCACAGGGCTCAGTTCTGGGCCCAGTACTTTTCAATAATTTTTATAAATGATTTGGAGGGGCTCCTCATTAAATTTGCAGATGACACCAAATTGGAAGGAGCAGCAAACACACCAGCAGATAAGAGATAGAATTCAACAAAATCTGAACACATTGGGAAAGTGGGTGGATGTGAACAAGATGCAATTTTACAAGGGTAAGTGCTGAGGTCTACATTTGGGTAACAAAACTGAGGAACACGCATAGTGGATGGGGGTTACACTTATGGGTAGTACTGTGTGTGAACAAGATCTTGGGGTACAGGTGCACTGTAAGTTAAATATGAGCAGCCAGTGTGATGCAGCAACAAAAAAAGGCTAATGCGATCTTGCGGGTGTATCAACAAAGGCATAACATTCAAATCGCAAAATGTTATAATTCCACAGTACACTGCATTGGTCAGGCTGCACCTGGAGTATTGTGTGCAGTTCTGGAGGTCTCAGTTCAAAAAGAACATGGACAGAATGGAGATGGTGCAGAGGAGAGCGACAAGGATGATCAGGGGCCTGGAGACCAAGCCTATGAGGAAAAGCGGAGGGATTTGGGAATGTTTAGTCTGGAGAAGAGGAAACTGATGGGGGACATGATTACTCTCTATTTGAAGGTCTGCCACTTAGAGGAGGGCAGGGAGCTATTCCTGTTAGCAGCAGAGGATAGGACTCGCAATAATGGGTTTAAATTAAAGGTGGGAAGGTACCAGCTGGATATTAGGAAAACCTTTTTTACAGTAAGAGTTGTTCAACAATAGAATCAGCTGCCTACGGAGGTGGTGAGCTCCATGTCACTGGTAGTCTTTAAGCAGCAGCTGGAAAACACTTGTCAGGGATGCTCTAGGCCAGGGGTGGCTGCAGCTCAGGAGCTGCATACAGTTCTTTCATACATATTGTGCGGCTTCCAGCAGGGCAGCTGGGGAAGCAAAGGGGAGCCATGCCTCCCCAATCAATCTTCCCTTCCCTAGCCAGTGTTCCCCTCCCTGGGTAGGCTTGAGGTGGGGGGGGGGGACGACAGAAAGCAAGCAATTTTAAATGTGTTCTCAAAGCCACCACCCCCCGGCTTGGAGAAGGCATTTGTCGCTTTAAATCCCTTCTTCAAGCCAAGCCAGCTAGCATGGGGGTGTGGCGGAGGCTGGAGAACACATTTAAAGTTAAAGTAGCTTTCTTTACATCCCTCCCTCCTCCCTCTCCATTTATATTCTCTCTCCCCCGCCCCCATCTATTTGCTTTCTTTAACCTCTTTCTTTCTTTCCCCCTTCCTTCGTCTCTCTTCCTTCTTCCTCCTCCCTTGTCTGCTTTTCGTTTTCTTTTTCTCTCTTCCTTCCTTCCTCCCACTTCCTCCCCCATTTGCTTTGTTTTCTCTCCCTCCCTCTCCCCCCCTTCCTTCCCCCCTCACCCATCTATTTGCTTTTTCCCACCTTTCTTTCTCTTTTTCTCTCTTCCTCCCTTCCCCCTCCCTCACTCCCATTCTATTTGCTTTCTGTTTCTTTCTCTTTCCACCTCTCTCTCTTTCTCTCTTAGACTAGAGATATCATTAACAACCAAATAAAAATCATTGGACAAATAAATATCATTATCAATAACTGTTTTTACGCCTTTTGTTTTATTTTTGGCAGTCTCATTTTATGTTAATAAAAAGCAAATTTGCATATTTTTCAATAAAAATGTGTGTGAGATGTTTATGTATTGCAGCTCTCAAATGTCTGATGTTTATTCTATGTGGCTCTTACGTTAAGCAAGTTTGCCCCCCCCTGCTCCAGACTGATCCTGTACTGGGCTAGATGGCCTGTGTGGCCCCTGCTAACTCTGTGATTCTATGATTCTATAATATGGGCTGGTTTAATGAATAAATACATTGTGAAATACCTAAGTAAATTCTGCTATAGAAAACCGAAATGAATGAAGTTTACACAAGTGGCCATGCTTGACAGATTTCTTTCACTAATCAGAAGTTCAGGATGTTTTTCAAACATACAGACAATTTATTCCATAAAGAGGTTAATTTAGACTTTTAGCTGCAAAACAGTTTGTATTCTACAGTCCTCGCCATGCACACACAAGTTCCTCTGGCTATATGAAGAAAGAAGCACTGATTCAGACAGGTTGCCAGCACAGCCCTCGGAGCCTTAAGGCAGCAGAACATATTCTCCTTGTCCAGTGTAATGCATATTCAAGACTTCAGCTGGGAGCAGGATCTTTATTTTGCTTTGGATCAGAGTCTGCACTTCAGGCTTAGGATCCCTGATTTAAAAAGTCATGAACATGCACAATTACAGTTATGCAATAAATATATATCAAAACAAATGTGCTAAGAACATGTGTAGCAATTAGACAATTTAGTGAAAAATAATGATCTAGGTGTAGACAACAGCTGGAATGATGGACAGCATATGACTGGTATATCATAAGAATTGGGGACCTTACAGAATACAAACCATTTTCTATTAAGTGTTTTTGTGTTTGAAAAACAGCCATGATTAATGACGGAATTCACCAGGAACTACTGCTGTGAACGTTCCATTCGTTTCCATTATTCATAAAAGAATTTACTCAGGAGTTTCAGAAGGTGTTTGTCACTTAAATCAACCCAAGCTAACTAAATATTTGGTAAGGGAACACTTTCTAAAAAAAATATAGCCTGGATCCAGGATGTAACTCTATTTGATCAAGTCTAATTACATGTGACTTGTGCTCTCACTTGATCATGACATCTGATGCATTATATCTGTGCTGGGAACTTAATTTGCAAGTACACATGGGCCTAATATGAATCAGGACCATGGCAACCAAGGGAGAGTGGCATAAGCCTTAAACAGCCCTGGTGAGCCACTATTTGCCCCTTTGGGGAAGCTTATATGCAATTCATCAGTACACATGGGGCAGTTTCAGAGTGGGAAAATGGCACTGGGAGAAGGCTTAAGTCCCTTTTTCCTGCATGCCACAGTTCCAATCGAAATTGGCTGACACGTGACTGGGAATTAAGTTTCCAGAATGTAACACACAACACACATTGCACAGACTTGGGGAGGATGCAAAGAAAACATAGCATGCAGTTAGGTCCTATGTATCAATGTAAATGTAAATTTATGAAATATGTTATATACACAGCACTGTTCTGCAGCCAGTTCTGCAGGTTGACTTTAGCTACGCTGGTGCATGCTGTGATAAGAACCAAAGTAGTATACAACCCCTAAAATTGCCATTATTGTTATGGTAAATTAAGAATGCATCAATAGTTGAATGTTGTAAGGGTGTCCAGCACATGTAAGGCTGCAATTCGAAACACATTAAGCTATATTTATAGCATTAAGCTATAAATAATACACATTTCCTGGAAAGTAATTCCAGTTTTTAGAGAAACTCCAAATAAATAATACTAAATACTAATAAACAAGTGCTTGTTTTATGCAGACTTCTTCTGTCAAGAAACATTTATTCCATATATCCTGAACAGCCTGTGATAGCTTCATCTTTTATATGATCTAATGAAAAATCTATCACTGCCTGTAAAACTAATAATACACCTCTCTCTCCTATTTATTACATTCAATCCCACACTTTCTCCCAGGAATTCAAAGCAGGCCATTTTAACCAAGCCTCTGAAGTAGGGTAGGCTGAGGAGGCCCAAAGTGTCCCGTAAGCATCATCATGGTTGAGTGGGGATTTAAACCCAGCTCTCCTCCATCCTTTCCCAGTATTTTAACCCAATCTCACACAAGCTTTCTATGTAACCAGTAATTTTAAATTCAGATGCTGAACATTATCTTTCCATGTAACACAAGCAACTAGTTTTTAAATAAAAAAACAGATTATCTTGTAAATGTAATGAAATAATGAATGTAATTACAACTCCATGCTAAGAGCTTTCACGGCTCCTATTCATTAAACATAAAATAACATCACATCAATATTTTTATATACATTTCAGACAGAAAGATTTCCCATTCTTCATCTTAACCACTAGCATAGTACAGCATCACTATGCTAAACAGAGAAAACTGTGGCTGCCTAAGACCATCTAACTCATTCATAGCTAAGGCGAATATCATGCTCATAACCCCCACTACCAACAAATCACAAACTATACTACCTCTGACAGTCATTCTGAAATACACGCTTTAACTCAGTTATAATTCTACATTATACTGCTGTCATTTTGCTTGGGGGGGGGCAGGGGAAACTAACATGACTGTCATTTTTCTTACAGGATTGTCATTTTAGGTGTGACTGTGACAAACTGCACTTTTAAGAGACTTAGAAGTGCTGTACAAACAGCTGAAGGACTGTGAAGGGTTAATTCTTCAAAGAAACAGAGAGCCTTGAGTGACAGGCTGCTCCAAGCAATCTGATTGATTAGCATCAGCCGAGCAGAGAAAGTATGGAGAGAGCTTCATGTTGAGGAGAGATCCAGTGAAATTTCTGCTTTGACTGAGTTGAGTACTGACAGTTTTGGAATTCAGCCCTGAGAGCAGTTTAACACAGATAGGAGAACTGAGGGAAAGTTGGTAAGGAAGTCTGGGAAGCAGACAGAGACTCCCTTTTGGGCCAAGGAAAGAGGATAGATCTTCTAGAGCATGGGTGACCCAACTTGCTTAACATAAGAACCACAGAGAATAAGCGTCAGATGTTTGAGAGCCATAAAACATGAACAAATATTACACAATTTTTTTTTTGGAAAATATACAAATTTACTTTTTATTAACATTAAATGCAACTGCCAAATATAAAAACAAAAGGGGTAAAAACAGATATTGATAATGGTATTTATTTGTCCAATGATATTTGCCTGAGAGCGAGAGAGAGAGAGAGAGAGAGAGAGAGAGAGGTTGAAAGAAAGAATGAAAAAGGTGGAAAGAGAGAAAGAAACAAAGAAAGGTGGGGAAAAGCAAGTAGATGGAGGAATGAAGGGGAAGAGAAAGAGAAGAAGGGAGAGAGGGAGAAAGGAAATGGGGAGAGATCACAGAAGGAAGAAAGGAAGAGAAAGAGAAAGTTGGAAAGAATGAAAGAGGAGAGAAACAGAAACAAAGAAAGCAAATAGATGGGGGAGGGGAGGAAGGAACTAAGAGAGAGAAAGAAATAAAATAAGTAGATGAGGGAGGGGGAGGAAGGAAGGGAGAAACAGAGAAAGAAAGGTGAAAAGAAAGAGGTGGGAAGAAAGCAAATAGATGGGAGAGGGAGGGAGGAAGGGGAAAAGAGAGAGGAGAGAGAGGTGGAAAGAAAGCAAATAAATGAGGGGGGAGGGAGGCAGGGAGGGAGAAGTGGAAGGAAAGCAACTTTAATTTGAAATGTGTTCTTCAATCCCCTCCATGCCCCCAAACCAGCCAGCTTGGCTTGGAGAAGGGATTTAAAGAGACAAATGCCACTTCTCCAAGCCAAGCCAGCCAGCGTGGCAGGGCTTGGAGAACACATTTAAGTTTAGATGGGGGGGGGGGAGGGGTAGAAAGAAAGCAACTTTAATTTTAAATGTATTCTCCAAGCCCCTCCCCCGTCGGCTGGCTTGGCAAAGAGACTTAAAGAGACAAATACCTTCTTCAAGCCGGCCGGGGGGGGGCTTTGAAAATGCATTTAAAGTTAAAGTTGCTTTCTTTCTCTGCTCCCCCCCACCTCAAGCCTCCCCAGGGAGGAGAACACTGATTGGGGAAGGGAAGACCGATTGGGGAGGCATGCTTCCCCTTCACTTCCCCAGTCACCCTGCTGGGAGCCACACAATGTGTGTGAAAAAGCCACATTTGGCTCCCGAGCGACAGTTTGGTCATTCCTGTTCTAGACAGAGAAGAACATTCCCTACCCAGTCAAACAGTGAGTTCGCTCTAAAGAGTGCAGAGTTCCCTGGTCTGGTGTGGTTAGAAACTGCCTTTAGGGACCAGGACCGATTTTCCACAAGCAACTGGGCTGCCCTCACGCTTCCTTTCCCCCCGATTGTATTTGTCAACTTCCCACTACTTGCTGCACAGCCACATTTTGACCCGCAGCATCCCCTGATTTTCCCCGCATCTTCTAGATCCTTGTTTTCTGAGATTGAGAAGATGCGAAGAAAACTGGGGGATGCTGCAGTTCAAAATGCAACCACGCAGCAAGTAGTGGGAAACTGACAAATACAATTGGGGGAAGAGAAGAGCGAGGGCAGGGCAGCTGCTTGTGGAAAATTGGCCCTTAAGAGTCAGTTAAGACGACTCTGGAATACTGGCGTTTCAAGAGATGAGTACTCAAGACGAATACTGGCATTTCAAGAGAAGGATTTCAGCCGACATAAACTGTACCGGTTGGAACCGGTGCAGTTTATGCCGGCTGAAATGCGATCACACTCACCTCCATTCTGCGGATCCCATCGCTGTATGCCCGTTCACACACAGCAGGCATCGGCGTTTGTTTTTTTTTAAAAAAAAAAACCCCAGTGAGCATGCGCATAGGTAGCCATCCACAGAATGGCGATCTTTGCGAATGCTGAAAACACCCCATATTACATTTAAAGTTTAAAGGTAAAGTTTAAACACACACACACCAAAGCCCTCATTTACAGAGGAGAAAACCCTGATGCCGGCAGCCGTGTTGCTCTCTTCTTCCATGACCAAAGGCCTCATCCCCCCCCTCCGTGCATGACTTACTCGCAAGTAACCCTTCCCTGGATCCGACTGCAAGACTTTTCCCTGCAGCTGCACTTCTAAAGCGCTTCCTCTCTCTGTCCATTCAGAATCTTCCCGGCCCGGCCAAGCGGAAGAGCCTTTTCTCCGCCCCCACCCCACCCCGATCGCTCGGCCTCTCCAGCAAACAGCTCCGTTGCTTTAACCCCCGCAGTGCTGAAAACACACCAAAGCGCTCCCCGTCCTCTTTCCCACTCCAGCCCGGCTGCCTCCAGATGCCCTCTGCGGTTCGGTGGGGCTCCTCAGGAGTAATCCTGCACTGGGTGGGTGTCCCGGAGTCCGTCCCCCCCCCCTGCTGATTGGATCTCTCCTCTCTTGAATCAGGGGATGGTCCTAACTCGCCCTGCATCACCCGCTTTGGGCTGAGTCCCCAAACTGGCCTCCCTGAAGTCCCGGACTCCTCCTAAACGTTCAACTTAAGGGCCTTTTCTTTTTCTTTTAAAACAAACACCGGGGCGAAGCTTCGCCCAAGCGCATATCGCTCTGTTTTTTTAAAAAATGGCGGGGGGAAAGCGGAAGCCTCGGGCTTCCAAACGGAAGTGGCTCTGTAACGTTGGAGAGCGATCAGACGCCGGGGTGCACCGTTTTCAACCGTTGCACTCAGTTTATCACCACTTGGGACCTAGTGGCAGAGTGCAATGGTTTAAAGGGATTTACAACGGTTAGGGACGGGAGGCAGATGTTCGCCGTGTGAACGCCCGTAAGTACACCGGTTGGAACCGGCACCCTAACCGTTGTAAACCCCCCGTCTGAACGCACCCAAAGATTCACGTCACTGTGAAAAGCGTAAGAAATTCTCATTAGCCTGAAGCATAAAAACTAAAGTCTGTGCATATACTAGTTTTACCTCAGAAATTTCAACCTCTGATTTCAACTGACCTTTCCCCTCTATGTTAAATAAATTATTTTGTTATTTTTTGAATTTCATAATGCCTTAAGTGCCATTGAAACTGTTGAAATTAAAGGGGGCTCTTAATCCTTCCCTCAGGTTCCTGGGCTGAGCCAACAGCCAAAATATGGTACTGTGACAGGGTGGGACAGCCAGAGTTCTTCAGCAAAAAAGAAAACACATTACTGGGGCAGCTCAGTCAATAAAGGAAAGAAAAACAGAGGAAAAATATTGCCTCTGAGGGAGAGAAGTGGACAGGACTGTCATAGTGACACTGCCATCCCACTAAATGCTCAAGCCTTTCGTTCCCATGGCAACCTGCATATCATCCCATTGTTTCCCCTTCCTGTAGTTTTTTACTCCAGCTTTATTCCAGTTCCCCCCCCCCCATTGCCTATCAAATGTATCTCCCCCCTCTTCCCTTTTGGTATCCCACTGCCTCCATTGTACCTTTCTATTGTTCTCAAGCTAATCCTTTTCCCTCTGCTAGTGCTCTGATGTACAGCCCAATCTTACACATGTTTACTTGGAAGGAAGTATTACAGAGTTGAATGGTGCTTTGCTCTTTTCTCATTGTTTCACATGGCAGTATCTTTATTCTTATTGTTTTCAGAAGTTGTTTTGAGCATCCCATTTTCTGTTTTTATTTTTAGCATGCCTTCTTATTGCAGATTCCATTTTGAATGTTTATTAGGACTTTGTTGCTGCATATTGATGTGGCTGTTTACTGTAATGTCTGTTTGGAATTTGTGTGATTGTCTGGTTTTTTGATGAGTTTTTTGATGAGATACTACTAGAGAGTTTGTCAAATGGATTAATATTGTATTTCAATGCTACTTACCTTGAAAAAGTTATACACGAAACGAGATAATATGCACGATCCATTGTGTTGATGGCATTTGAATTTCTTTCAGTAAACTGAAATATTTGAAAAATAAATTTCTGGTCTTTGGAGACTTTTTTGGCATAATGCATCACTGCTGTTTACTTCTTTCCAAACTTCCATCCCGTGATCTCTCTCTTTGTTCTGCAATCTCCTGGTGGGGTCTGGAAATTCCTCAGAATTACAACTGATCTCCAGACAACAGAGACCTGTTCCCCTGGAGAAAATGGCAGCTTCGGAAGGTAGGGTGTACGGCAATATACCCCACTGAGCCCCTTCCCCTCCCCAAACCCCACCATCCTCAGGCTCCACCATCCAAATTTCCAGGAATTCCCAAACTCAGAGCTGGCAACCCTAGCAACCTGGTGAACCTCCACTCTGAGGGAGTGCCATAAATGAAGCACCACCATGGAAAATGTCCTTCATATTCACCCACCATACTTCAGAAGGTAGGGACATTAGGACAGGGGCTTAATTTAAAGGTCTTCTGTTGGGTCGGATAACATTAAAAGCTGGCTTTGCCTAAGATAAACCTCACAATAGCATTATCAGCTTTTTTGTCATTTTTGTACCAACGGGGGGGGGGGCGCTTATACATCTTTTAAAACATCTTACAGTATACATCACCTCATCCCTGTATATCCATAATGGAAGAAGTCTCATCAGATGAAATTCCTGACTGTCATGCAGCCACTGACAGACTGAGAACATCACCAGGGAGGGCCAATTCTAGTTCTGGAACAGATGAATGCCCTTCAGTCTACACATTTAATAAAATGAACTGCTAGAATGGCCAGTGTCATTTCATACTGCAAGTACTGTTTGCTTTTTTAAAAGCACTACAACATAAAAAAAGAACTTCTTGCAAGTAGTAAACTAACAGGGCTGGGAGGGGGGAGTTCAGCCAGTCTTCTGCAGTGCTAATTTTCAACTTGCCTGCTCTGTCTCCTACTAGGTGTAGGGAGAGTGCCTTTAAAAAAAATAACTACACAGGAAGAATGTTCAAAAACATGGCTGTCAGCTTTTTAACTGGTCCCTCTGTCTCTTTAACACCAGTTTCAGATGCAGCACTTTATCAGGGATGTCATTTAGCTTTATGCCATTAAACAATTCAATTGCCCCTCCCTCTTGCTGGTTGGCAACTTAGTTAAAATCCGCATCCATCACCTGAAGTAAAACAGTTCATTCTTTAGACTCATTCGGCTTCACAGGTAGACCAGACAGCTGGCAGTGGATCCTGTGTATTGAAACCTCGAAGTGTCTGCCAGCTGTAGAGAGACAAGGGTGAGGGAAATGCACTCTGTTCATGCTCACGAAAAACGCCATCTTTATTATCATATATGGTCCACAGCTGTTTCTAGCCAAGCCTGGCAAAGCAAGTCTGCGACAGAATCCACAACTTTCCCGTGGTGAGCACGAACCCACCTTTAAGCCCTGCCCAAACATACTTCCTTACTCCTCACAAGCAATGCTGCCTCTGAGCTCTTTGTGAGCTACTGGCATTTAAAGTTGTGAGCGGGCGATTGGCTGCTGCATAAATTAGTTTGCTCTGGAGCCATCTTTCCTGAGCGAAGACAAAAATGTGTGAGCCAGAGACTAAAAAACTGTGAGCAGGCTCACCCGAGAGGGAACACTGCTCCCAGGAATCGCAGCTCCCGCAAAAACTCCCTCCCTCTCTTCACGCCCCGCACTCACACCTTCGCCCAAACTGAGGCAAGGACGACACCCTCCCCCGGGCTCCGCCTCACCCCCTCCCCGCAATTTCCTCTCCTTCCCCCGGGGTGTGACCGGGGCTTGGGTGTGGAAGGAGGGGACGGCGGGGCAGGCGGAGGGGTGGAGCGGAACGGAACGGCGCTGGGGGCGGGCGCCGGCGCCGAGGATCGCTGCCTGGGTCTGAGCCTTGGCATTCGTCTTGGGCGCCTTGGCGGAGGACGCAGCGTCGCGCCCCGAGCCCGAGTCGCAGAAGCCAGAGGCGGCGGAGGAGCCGAGCTCGGCCCGGGCGCGCCCCGCTCCCCCTGAATGACGGGCGGCAGGTTCGACTTCGACGATGGCGGCACCTACTGCGGCGGCTGGGAGGACGGCAAAGCCCACGGCCATGGCATTTGCACCGGGCCCAAAGGGCAGGGCGAGTACGCGGGCTCGTGGGCGCACGGCTTCGAGGTGGTGGGCACCTACACTTGGCCCAGCGGCAACACCTACCACGGCTACTGGGCGCAGGGCAAGCGCCACGGGCTGGGCGTGGAGACGAAAGGCAAATGGATGTACCGGGGCGAGTGGTCGCACGGCTTCAAGGGCCGGTACGGCGTGCGCCAGAGCCTCACCACCCCTGCCCGCTACGAGGGCACCTGGAGCAATGGGCTGCAGGACGGCTACGGCGTCGAGACCTACGGGGACGGAGGTGAGGGAGGAGCCAGGGAGTGGCCGCTGGAGGGCGCCTGGCGTTGGCGCACAAGGGGGCGTGCACAGTTCCCGGCTCTTTCACACGTGCGGGCGCAAGTGGGAGGGGGGTGCGCACAGAGCCGCTTCAGGTTGCGTTTGTATTTTCCGCCAGAGTCTGTTCACTTTTGACGCGCCCAGACAGATGCACGCAGTTTGTGAAACACAGGGATGGGTGATACCTGTGGCCACTTAGCCTTTGAGCATCTGGGACCCGTCACCCGCCTTCTGCTTATTAATTGCTAGGTGCCTTTTTGAAACGCGCGAAAGGACACACACTCTTTTCCTCTTAGGACTGATCAAGGGGGCAGCTTTCTTCCTTCTCCATAAATATTCAGCCCCCCCCCCCCCGGTAGCTGTGGGCTCCTTAGCTCTTGGTAACCTCAAACCAAGGGGTGGTGCGGCTGATACTCTTGGCTGTTACTCTCCTACTTCTGGGATTGAAACAGAGGACTGTAGGAGTTGATGAGCAACTGTAATACGTTTTGCTGTTTTCCTTGCCCAGGTTTTTTGGGGCACATCGATATGGTCTTTTGTGCTCCTTAGCCTTTACTTGGTAAAGGTGTGGAAGCAGGTTCATTCCCTAAAGTGAATTAGAATACCCATTTTTCCTGAAAGTGGGTATCATCAACAAGATCGGCAAAAGGCCATCAAGTTACCACCTGATCATGTGACTGTGTGATTAAAAACCTTAATAAAGGGGATGTAATCTCTACTGTGCCATATTGAGATTGAGAAATGAACTCTTGGTCCCTCCCTCTTATCTGCTTGGAGACACTTTACATTAAATGATAGGGATGTGCTAGCTGCTTATGTATCTTTTGAAAACACACTGAGCTAGCTTTTAGTTTATTCCAAAAGGCAATGAGCTCAAAGTATTTTTCAGAATAAATTGTGAGGGTTCTGTAGTTTCAAAACCACCACTGTTTTTGGCAAGCTAATAGGACTATTTATAAGTTTTACCTTTCTGGAACTATGTAGGATTATTGGAATTCTGTCATCTCTGTTGGTGAATTCATACAGAAATCTTGTTGTAGTATTCACACTGATGTTTATAGACCCAGTATTTAGGAAATCTCACTGATTTCACTATAACTTTCAAAAACATAGAGGTGAATGAAGGTGCAATTTGTCTTGGAGTAAATTGTTTACAGTGCCAACTGAAAAGTGAACCACTCATCAGTTGCCAGTATGAGGTAGTAGATGAAATGGGCTTCCAAGTACTGAATACCAAGATGTGAAAGGCTTGTACTGCAAGAATATCAGAATAGTTTACTTGTGGTATGTTTATGGCAATTAGAATACATTGCTGTTCAGCCCGTATCTATAAATTTGAAATCTAGCTTCCTTTCCAATGTATTTGACAAAGTGTGCATGCACACAAAAGCTCATACTTTGAATAAACCTTTGTTGGTCTTAAAGGTGCCACTGGACTCTAAATGTGTTCTTCTTCTTCAGGCCAACACGGCTGACCACCTGGAATTACTTATAGGAAACACTGTTTAAGATTGCAGCTGCATAGCCCTAATCCTCTGCACGTTTACTTGAAAGTTAATCCCACTGATTATGGTTGGATTTTTTTCCAAGTGTACATAGGACTAACTTCCAAGTGAACATACAGAAGATCAGAATGACTAACCTGAAATCTAACTTGATTTCAGCAATACCTGACAGTAAAATACTGGTAAGTATTTTTTTTTACCCTTGAAATTTATAAACTTAGCTCTGTATTACTGCCAAATCTTTAAACCGCACACTGAAATGGATTTCCTTATGTAAAAATGTAGGACAAGGCATTTTTAGGGATACTCCATATAGCCACGAAAAAGGCTTCATTGATCCTTCAGCACTTTTATACACATATGTTAGTTCCAGTCCTCTAGAGGTTAGCCATGCCCATGTCCCACTGAAACCTAGGGAACATTCGTTGCTAATTTGTCCCATTGAAAGAAGTGGATGCCTCAAAACCTTGTCCCAGAAGGTGGTTTATTTTTTAAAAAAACTGATTGATAGCATTGGGTTTAAAAGCAACAAGAAGAATGTGCCATCGAGTAACAACTAACTCATAGTGACCCCGACCATGGGTTGTTCAAGCAAGAGATAAGCAGAAGTGGTTTAGCATTGTCTTCCTCCGCATCACAACCCAATTTTCCTTGGTGGTGCTTCATGCAAGTACAGGCTTGTTGCCAATCCTGCTTAGCACCCAAGCACCCTGTTCAGCACCCAAATCCCAGGTCAACCCCAAAACTCTATTTCTGACTAACTCATATTATGGTGTTCGAGGGTAAACTGAGGCATTCCCATATATGATGTCTTAATAGCCACTAACTTTGCAAAGATCTGATTTACGATAGTATTAAAGCCCTGTTTCACCATTTTCACTGGTCAGCATCCAGATATGCTAATACTCAGTGGCTTAGAGCTAACCTGTAGTGCAGAAACCACAAGTAGAATCATGGATTTGTAGTATCCCTGGACAAGAAAAGGAGTTTGCTTATGATATAAATTCTGCCGTACTGTCCTTTCTACCCACCCAGTTTTGCCTTGCTTCCTGCTTCCCATTTCAGTGAACTAGAGATAATGCTGTCTCAAGGCCCAGTGTGTTTGCACTGTGTCATGATTTAGGCTTGGTTTGTGGTACACTTACCAAAAAGATTGGCCAAGCTTGTAACAGTGGATTTTTTACTTTGATCAGCAGATCCTGTTATATAGTAAACTGTTCTTGTGGGATTATGTGAGAGTAATATCAATAATATTAGTATTCTTACTCATGTCTACTTAAAATTCTTGGGTGGTGGCTAGCTATTTCAGACTGTTCATATACTTTAGGGGGAAAACATTGGAGTTAAATAATCAGCACTGTTGAGTTATACTTACATGAAAAAAAATTAAGTGTTTATTAAATTCCTTTGCTCTTTATTTCCTTTAAAAGGTACATACCAGGGACAGTGGACAGGAGGGATGAGACATGGTTATGGTATGCGGCAGAGTGTTCCATACGGCATGGCAACTGTGATTCGTTCACCCCTCCGGACATCTCTGGCTTCGCTCCGTAGTGAGCAGAGCAATGGCACTGTTTTACATGACATTACCTCGGACAGTCCAGCTGGTACAAGAGGAGGGTTTGTCTTGAATTTTCACAGTGATACGGAAAGTATTGGTGGTAAGAAAAAAGGAGGCTTGTTCAGAAGAGGATCCCTTCTCGGTAGCATAAAACTTAGAAAATCAGAATCAAAATCATCTATTTCTAGCAAACGTAGCTCTGTCAGGAGTGATGCTGCTATGAGCAGAATTAGTTCTAGCGATGCCAATTCTACCATTAGTTTCGGGGATGGGGACTGTGATTATTGTCCAGTGGAAGACCATGTTGATGCTACCACAACAGAAACATACATGGGAGAGTGGAAGAATGACAAACGTAGTGGCTTTGGTATTAGTGAGCGCTCAAATGGTATGAAATATGAAGGGGAGTGGCTAAATAATAAGAGACATGGATATGGATGTACCATGTTCCCAGATGGCACCAAGGAAGAGGGGAAGTATAAAAACAACATTTTGGTCCGTGGAATAAGGAAGCAGCTAATACCGATAAGGAACACAAAGACTAAAGAGAAAGTGGAGCGAGCATTAGAAGGTGCCCAACGTGCGGCTACCATGGCCAGAACCAAAGTGGAAATTGCAACTTCAAGGTATGTCCTTCCCCCTACCCCCTTGCTTTAGTTTCACAAACCAAAAGCCTGTTTTCAGCTTGCATTTTCATTGGTAAAAATACGGGTTTAAATTTGACAGGTGGTGAAATTATATTGCCTGTAGTGGAATTGCACATGTGACTTGAACCAGAGGGTTTAGTTCAATATTTTTGAGAAGAGAAGGGGTTTTAGTGTTTTGGAGTGAGACAGCATGGCTTAATTAAACTATGCTGTACTGGAATTATTGGCATTTATTTTTAGGCCTCTTGGTAGCATAGATATAGTTCAGGTAGGGTCTCCAATTCCATTTTGGGAGATTCCTGGAGATTTGGGGGCAGCACCTGGGGAAAGCAATAATTGAAGAAGGGGAGGGAGCTCTGTGGGGATGTGATGCCATAGAGTCCATCCTTCAAAGCTGCCATTTCCTCTGGGGAATCTGATTTCTGTAGCCTGGAGGTCAACTATAAAGACAGGATGACTTTAGGCCCCACCTGGACATTGGCAGCCCTAGAATCTGGTCATGGGTGTAATCCTTAGTCTGTGACATACACCTGTGAGAAAGACAGGAGTCTCTGTTAGTTTGGTTAAATGCCCTGGTATATTCAGCTTGCCCTAACTGGAATAGCCTGTAACCCCAGTCAGGCCCATAGCCAGGATTTTTTTTTAATTCAGGGGGCATTTAAATAAGTCAGGAGGTACCCCTGCACACACACACCCAGCAAGCAGCCCCGCTCCTGCACTTCCCTGCAACTCAAGCATGCTGAGACGGACATCTGCTGCCAGGAAAGGGGGTTGGAGGGAAGGGTACATGAGACTCAAGCTGGCCAGCTGCGGAGGGGTAGCAGGACGTGTAGCAACAGGGTGAGGGGGCAGGCAAGCAAGCACTGATGCACCCTGGAAGCCATTCCCGGTCCCAGGGTGGTTCTCCAAGTCCAGCATGGGGCAAGGAGAGAGAGGCGACCTGAAGCTCTGGGAACTGCTCATGGAAGGGGAGCCATGTCACCCATGCAGCAGACAGGGCCAGGGAAGCCATTTTTCACGCTGCCATTCTTTTGGGGGCTGCAGCCGTTGACCACGGGGTGCCCACCCAGTTTTCCGGGGCCCTGCTTCATCCTGCCAGCTCCAATCGCGATAGCAGCACCCAAGAATCCACCCTCAGTGCCTGGCCCTGCCATTCTATCTCATTGGAAACCCAGACAGAACTGCCTGCCAATCACAGGGTGAGGAAGCACCATGGAGCTGGCTTCCACCACCGCTCCAGCTGGAAAATGCTTGGGGAAGGGGCAGCAGCAGGGAGTTCTCCGGGCAGCCCAGAGAGTTGGGGACCCTGCACTGGATGAGAAGTGGAGCCTTGGCAGGAAGTTGGGGGGCTGGGCCCCAAGAAGCCCCACCATAGCTACAGGCCTGCCTCCAGTCACATAGTTGTTATTTAGTGGGATATGATTTAGGATCTGGGTTAGTCTTCTCCTGGAATTACAGAGGAATGTGCTTTCAGAAGGTGAAGCAAAGCAGTCATGTTTACTTTTAAAAAAGCACTCAGTCATTTCATGCCATAAAATGTCTAGGAAAGTAAATTAATAGTTATTTCAGATGTGTCTTTTGTAGTTCAGGTTGTTATTTTCTAAGTACCGACTCACAAGAATATGCTTCTCACAATTCAGTTGCACCACGAAATGGTCCTTTAGGTTCTCTAATGTAATGCCATGTGTTCATCTTAATGTTAACAGGAACATAATTCCTGTCAATAGCCTCTTTCAAACAAATTTATTAATACTTTCATCTGGTAATGGATGCTGGTCCTCTGGCAAGCTGTGCAGAATCAACAGAACAAAGTCTGAGTCCGGTGGCACCTTTAAGACCAACACAGTTTTATTCAAGGTATAAGCTTCTGTGTGCAAGCACACTTCTTAGGATACCTTCTTCAGATCTGAAGGAGTGTGCTTGCGTGAAAGCTTATACCTTGAATAAAACTTTGTTGGTCTTGAAGGTGCCACTGGTCTCAAACTTTGTTCTGCTGCTTCAGACCAACACAGCTACCCACCTGAATCTGTGCAGAATCAAGTGATTCCAAGCACATGTGAATGGGAAATGTTCGTGCAGATTATTTAAAGTTTGGATATGGTTTGTTTAGAATATTGTAAGGGATCATTAGAAGAGAGTTTTATACAGTGCAGGCATTGTAGTCTTAGCAAGAAAATATTCCACAGTATAAACTAGAAGGAAATATTTGTATTTCGCTGTTTTAAAAATGACCTTGTGCAACTGATTCTCAGCGATTTTCATTATAACTCCTGGGAGTACATTCAGTGTATATGCAATTCTAATAATTTTCAGAATTGTCAAAGAGCAGGGAAGAAACTTCATATTTGAATAATATGCTTGGAAAAAAATTTTAGGCATATGCATAAATAAGTTGTGTATTATAGAACTCAGCTTTAAGACTGCACCTAGAGTGGGAACATACTTGGTTACACAATTTGCCCTCCAAAGAATGTTGGTATCTTAAGTCCATAAAAAAGTAAGATGAACTTGGCAAGCTTTGTCAGCTAGCCAGGTTGCATCAATAGCTTAGCCTGAAATGTGTTCAAGAAACCATCTTATTAGACAACAGGTTAAAGCTTATGATTTCTTTTAAAACTTTCCAATAAAATGCAGTCTTAGTATTGCAGCATACTTGAAAAACTAGACTGTACTTTGGATGATTAATATTTAATGTAAACTCTAAAGTTTGATTTATATACTGTAATTTTGTTTTTCTCTTTTGTAATGTAAAAATCATAAATACATCTTTTTTAAAAACCCTAAAACTTCTACAGTAGGGGTGTCAAACAATGCTCCCTCTAAGCTGTGGAGTCTTGTGAGCAAAGATTCTACTTTGTAAGCTACTGGCATTAAAGTTGTGAGCAAGCAATTTGACTACTGCATAAACTTAGTTTGCTTTGGAGCCATCCTTCCTGAGCTAAGACAAAAGTGTGTGAGTCGGGGGCTAAAAAACTTTGAGCTCGCTCACACAGCTTAGAGGGAACACTGTTGTCAAACATACGGCCCATGGACCATATTTGGCCCCTGGAAGCAACTGACTCTGTGCTGCTTCCTGCTTCTTACATCACAGCTCCTTTTGACCAGTCTCTCCTATTTCCTGCTTCAGAGGAGAGAACGAAAGCCTTCCTTTGATTGGCTGAGAGGATTGGCTGAGCGCGCCTTCCTTTCCTCCTCCTCCTTTGGGTGGGGAGAGAAAGAGCGGGGGGGGGGGATGGTGTCTGCTGGCAGTTTTAAGAAGACCAGCAACATTTTATTCCAGGTATAGTTTTTGTGTGCAAGCACACTTTTTCTTTAGAGGGAGGGAGGGCGGGAAAGAGCCAAAGAGAGCACATCAGAGAAAAAGAGAGAGTCCCATGGCATTTGGACCCCCTTTCCATTTCTAACAGGGAAGAAACTTAACAGTACAGCTTGTATTTCTTATTAGTGAAAGGGAGCCAAGAGTCCAGCAGCACCTTAATGACAAACAAAATTTGTAACAGGTAGGCTTGCCAAGCCCCTGCTGGGGGTGGGGGAACCCCCAATTTTCAACCCCCTTACCCGCTTTTTTGAAATCCGGCACTGGGGGACAAAATGGCGGCCGGAAGAGTGACACTCTGGCATTTTAGTCCTCCAAGTCTCTATGGCTGTGAAAACCATAGAGACAAGGGCTAGTGTGTCAGTTCCCTCTAGTGTGCACTGGTGAGTGATGATTTTCCTCCCTCCAGTCCCACCCTTGTTGTTTGCAGCAGGAGCAGCCTGAGCAGTTCTCAGAGCCCAGAAGAGTCGAGGGTCCTGGAAGGTAAGGTTTGGGCTGGCTCAGGGCTCTGTCTCGTGGTCTTGTTTGTTTTTCCTTCCATTCTCACTCCCCTCTTTTTCCCCCCCCCCCCCCCCGCACCGGCTGGCTACTGCTCATTTTAAAAGCACGGGCAGTCATTTCAGAGCTCTGTTTTGCCTCCTCCACCACCACCTAAAAGCAGGAAGGAGCGAAAGGGAGGCTTCTAATGGCTTCTTTCCTATAGTTTTTCTGCCTCTCTTTCTATCTTCCTTCTTTAAGGGAAGAGAGATTATATTTGAATAGTTTCTATAATTATTTTTTAAAAAACAAAGTCTGTCTGCTCACAATTTTAAAACTAGTTCCATAGCCAACACATGGTAACTCTGTAGGATTTTTAAGACAAGAAACATTCAAAGGTTGTTTGCCATTGCCTGCCTCTGCATAGCAACTCTGGGCTTCCTTTATGGTGTCCCATCCAACTACAGACCAGAGCTGACTCTGATTAGCTTCCAAAATCTGTTGAGATCAGACTAACCTGAGTCATCTGAGTCCATGACATGGTGTTATGTAGGCAAGGCTGCTGTGTGGGTGCTTCCCAGGCAGTCCTCTCCAACCTGTTCTTGGGAGCCACAATCAGGGAAGAGCCATGTGACAGAAGGGTAATAATAATTTACTCATAGTTTGGCAAATTGGTCTAGGGACCTAAAAGAAAAGGTATTAGTGAGCTCAGTGATTAAGGATTTGAATAGAGCTCTTTATAGTCCAATCCTGAGGACACTTCCCTGGAAATAAGACCCCTTGAATAGACCTGAGTGGGATGACTCTGTTAGACTGATGAGGAATTGTTATAGGAAGGGGGTAAACAATTAGAGTATATGAGAGACAGAGAATGTCTGAAAATGTGATACAGTCCCCTATTATATCACACAGACCTTGCAATAGTATTTTAGCTAACACCACCTAAGCAACTCCCATCCAATTTCTACAATTTCTAAAATGTACTTCATACTGGCTGTGCATCTCCCTTCCTAATTCATCTCAACTATGTAGAGAAGAAGAGAAGAGAAGAGATTGGATTTATACCCCGCCCTTCACTACCCAAAGGTGTCTCAGAGCGGCTTACAAACTCCCTTCCCTTCCCCTCCCCACAACAGACACCCTGTGAGGTAGGTGGGGCTGAGAAAACTCTTGACAGAAACTGCTCTTTCTGTGCCAGCTGTGCCAGAGTTATGGCTTGCCCAAGGTCATCCAGCCAGGTGCAAGTGGAGGAGTGGGGAATCAAACCTGGTTCTCCCAGATTAGAGTCCACGCACTTAACCACTACACCAAACTGGCTCTTCTGTGTCATGCTTCATTTGGACTGCTTTGCTTTCTCAGGTCCACCTCCTTCTTTTCTATAACCATGGTTCTGTGTCCCCTTCCTCAAGCTTTGCTGCTTGTCCCGACTCTCCAAAGTCAGAGCAATTTGGCCAGTGGCAACCCAAAATACATCTGCCTGTCCAAGAAGTTTTTTCTGGGTGTGTGCTTTCTGCACAGGATGGGGCTGAGCGAGAGACTGCAGTGATTGGGTACCCGTAGGTGGCTGAAAGCCTGTAACATGAATTTGCCTTCAAGAAGGAGAGGTCTTTGGATGCCAAGCCTTACCATGCTCACCTTGAAGCAGGCTTGGGTATGAACTCAGCAAGTGAGGCTTATTGTCTGGAGAGGGGAGAATATTGTTGAAGCTTTACCTTTGTTAACACAGTAGCTGCTTTCACACATATTCATAATGTACTTTCAATCCACTTTCAATGCACTTTGCAACTGAAATTTACTGTGTGAAATGGAAAAATCCACTTGCAAACAATTGCTAAAGTACATTAAGAGCACATCATTCAGCATGTGTGAAAGTGCCTAAGCATACGTCCCCAGATCTCCGCTTTTTCCTTGTCTCATTAATTTTTTTGTCATTCCAGGGATCAGTTGCTTAAATGAATTACATCCAGCCAATTTTTTGCCAGTTGGGTGTCACAAATTTGACTTTTTGAGATCAAACCCTTGCTTTGCTGATATCAATGGCAGCACACCTCAATTTTCACCATGAAATTTGAGTTTTGGTGGCACAGAAATCTAAAAGAAAGACACTTGTATTTTTTTATCATGACTATGTGAAATGGGACCTGGTGATGTCTTGTGATAGGAGGAGCATGAATCTTGCTCCTGATTTTTGGGCTAACTGTTCAGTCCAGAGAGAATTTTGTCAAGGCCTGTGCTATTAGACATTAATTCCAACCTACAGAGTACCTCAGGAATCCTGTTGGGTTTTTAATGCATATTAATATGCATAATTAATTTAACTTTGCTGCTGTTTGAAATATACAAAACACTTATATAGAAATTTCTAGTTAATCTTTTTAATTGTAACATGACATACTTTGTATGCTTTTTGTACAAGAAGTTCTCATTATCATATAAGTTATGCACACTTTGTGCTTCTCTGAATAGGTCTGAAGTAATTGCTGGTTGTTATCAGATTGTAAAATTAAAGTGTGTAGACTTGAACATGCCAGAAATCTTAAAAATGTATCTGATCTCCATATTAAGCAAGACACTTGAAGCCCAATTCTGGTACTCAGAAGTAAGGCTCACTAAGCTCAATGGAACTTGATTGTATGCCAAATAAGTCTGTATAGGATTGCTAATGGATTATTTACTGATTAGCTCAGCCATTCTCTATTACAACACGATGGATGGTAGCGCCACTGTGTCACTGCTTCAGTGTGCATCCAGGTTGTTCATCACCGCTCTCAAAACATCAAACTGCCGATTTTTGGAAGGTTTACTGTAGTATGCTAATGAAATGCAGAGTTGTCAATTTCTTTTAGCTTCTCTAGAGTTACCCTGCACCCTGTTTGTCCCATGCTGCTGTAGTGAATTCATGTAGGCCATTATTGCAGCAACTTGTGATTGCAGCAAGGCATGTTTGGTTTGGTCCATAATACTTGGATATGGCAGTGCTACACTTGCAAATGTGTTACACTCCATTGCTATGGAGAATACCCAGTAGAAATGTGCATTGGACCTACGTGTTAGTAAAGTGCCTTGTGCTGAGGCCACACTTTTGGTGCAGACCTGTGTTTCAGCATACTTGATTTCTAAGCCACTTGCAGATAACCCTGGGCAGTGATCAGTGTATCTGAGACTGAGTTTTAACATGCAGAGGACTGGGTTTCCTGAGTCCTCTTAGGAACTTAATTATCTTAATTATTTTGGAAGTCTCTATAGTTACAATTCTTGCATTCTTTTAATTTCAGATTTATGGAACTTGGAGTTAACCCTGTTGTTCTCCTATAGCTGGTTACAGTACTGTGTTCGTATCACTGCTTTGTGATTCATTGTTTGAGAAATAAGCAAAATCATATAGCTGTCATTTTACTTCACATTCTCCCCAATGAACATTAGCAATCCACCCTTCTGAACTGTGTTGAATTATGTGCAGGGCAGATAATTTTCTACTCTGGATTAAGCTGACGCTACTAGTCTCACGTTACACAAGACACTAAACTGGGCACTTGCAAGACTAAGGCCTTGCAAATCTTTAAAATGCTTTACTTATTATAGATGCAATATGAACATTGTGTTTAGGAATAGGATTCAGCTGATGCCAAGTATATTAATATGTATAATTGCCTGCTTTTGTACTAAGATGATGGCACTTCTGAGTACAATCCTTTTAGGTTATTATCATCATTATCATTATCATTGTTGTTGTTGTCGTTGTTGTGTGAGTGTATATGAGTATGGTTGTGTGAGTGTATATGAGTATGCTTGTAGATCACCGAATGATTGCACCTTAATTTCGTTGTACTATGTACAATGACAATAAAGTATATTATTATTATTATTAGTAGTAGTAGTAGTAGTATGGCATTGTGTGTAAAATAGCCAGGAGATCTTAAGACTGTCTGACAGCCCAATGACAAGCTTTGATTGATTAGGCTTTTAACAAGCAGAACCTCTTGGATCTGCATTTCTTGAAGGACCTGTCACCAAACAGGCCTCACAGGATGGTTTATATATAATTCTCTAAGACACCTGTTTCATTTTAAGTAATTTTAAGTGATTAAAATGAAATTGTGTTAAAGACTGTGCCAAAATATGAGTAACAATTATCTATTAATTTTTGCATGTTCAATTGGCTGTAAGCCAGTTGTAGTGTTTGTGATATGTTGAGAATCCCATTGTAGAAATTATTTGTCATTTGTTAGGTAAAGGTAAAGGTTTCCCTTGCTTGAAAGCCAGTCGAGTCCGACTCTAGGGATGCAGTGCTCATCTCCGTTTCCAAGCCAAAGAGCCAGCGCTGTCCAAAGACGGTTCCGTGGTCATGTGGCCAGCGTGACTAGACGCCGAGGTGCACGGTATGCTGTTACCTTCCCACCGAAGTGCTACCTATTTATCTACTTGCAATTTCTTGCTTTCGAACTGCTAGGTTGGCAGGAGCTGGGACCAGAGACGGGAGCTCGCTCCGTCATGCAGCACTCGGGTCTCGAACTGCTGAACTACCAACCTTCCGGTCCGCAGTTCAGCATCTTAACCACTTGAGCCATTGTAGAAATTATTTGTCATTTGTTAGTCATCCATAATTTTTAGGTGTTTTCCCTGAAATCTGTGGAAAACAAATTGACCAGGGCCAATAATGAATTGTATAAATTCTGACTTAATCCACTTAATATACACTGGATCAAGTTGATTCCAATACACATAAATTATATCAATGATTCCAATGTGGCAGTGAGATATAGTAGGCAAAAGTGGTAGGTAGGGATGCCAGCCTCCAGGTGGGACCTGGGGATATCCAGAATGATAATTCAGCTCCAGACTACAGAGATCAATTCCCCTGAAGAAAATGGCTGCTTTGGAAGGTGGGCTCTATGGCATTGTACCTCATTGAGTTCTCTGTTCTGCCCAGGCTCCATACCAAAATTTCCAGGGATTTCCTGACCTGGATCTGGCAACCCAACCTTACCATCCCCCACTGGTGGTCAGGGGGGATCTGGCAGCCCCAGTGGTAGGGCTGCAAGGGATTTGTATGTCCTTGGATATTGTGCTAGAGCCAATGAGGTGTAGTAGTTAGAATGTTGGACTAGGATCTGGGAGACTCGGGATTGAATCCCCTCTCTGCCCTGGAAGCGTCAGCATAAGGATATGTTGAAATTTTCCCTAAGCTTTTGCAATAAATTGGGCTGTAACTCTGCATGAAACTTTAGTTCAAGATGGACTTCTACTGTTTCTTAGCAGCTTCCCACAGTAGCATCCATATACTTTGTCATTTTACAGGGTTTAATGCAGTTCTAGCATTAATGTCTGAAAAAGTACCAAGTATTTAATGCTAGCTTTTATCAAACACATTTTTAGTTTAACTTTGCAGTCAGAATCAGCTTAGAGATTTTATAGGATAAATCCACTGATCACTCATATGGGGATGCTCCTTTTTATTTCAATGAAAGTGGTTAATAATCTCCTTTCTGAAACTGTGTAAAGAGATTTTGAAAACAAAAGGCACTTTTACAGCTGTACTTTTAGCACTGGGCTCCTACTTTAGGTGGAAACAGATAAGCTGCGTAACTACTAGTATGCTTGTCTCATCTGCTTGCAAACCAAAACGAAGCCCCCTGGTACACGGCTGTGAGAGACAGCCATGCCCTCAGGTAGAAATGTACAGTTGACATTGATTTTTGTGGAAGTTGCTCATGCATATGTCAGGGCAGAATGGGACTGATGAATTGGAACAGTAGGACAAGTTTTAAGAAATATTTTCGTGTCATAGAAGTCCAGGAATAGACTGATGATGGTTACATTTTCATATAATGAAGTGGGTTGGTTGCACAATTCGAGTCCATTTTACCATTTCTCTGTATGGGCTTTGGAATTCTAATCCTCTCAAACTGCCAAATCCTGACATTCATTCAGAGCCTCATTAAAGTCAATGGGATTTTTGAACAAGTGTGTTGATTAGTCTTTTTCCTCGGTATGGGTGCCCTTTTTTTCACCCAGATAGGCCAAAAATGTTAACAAAAGGGTAACTTAAATTTAGTGCTAAGATGTCATTATAACTATTTGAAAATTTGCCAAGGGATAATTATATATATTGTAAAATGTTCTTAGGCTCGGTCATTCCATTTCTGTAGGAACTGGTTACTGTTGCTGGTTTTGAATTGTGTTGTGAACAAGCCACATTGTGGGTTTGCTCTCATCACTTTCGACCTCCTGTGGTGGTCAGATAATTTCAGAATGGGCAGTATCAGACAAAGTTCTTTCCTCTTGAATATTTTACATTTTATGAAGTGTGTGATTTTTTCCACTTCACCCTTAATATCAGTATATGTTACCATTCAGGGCAGGTGATGACTAAATGGCCATAAGCTGAATAAAAACAATCTATGAATAAAAAGAATCAATGTTAATTCTAATTTATGTATAGGTTTAGACATCTGGTCATTTAGCTTGACTGCAAAATTTAAACAAAATGGAAACTGGCTTTTGTGTACAAAATGACTTTTTGTAGTTCGGCGTTCAGTATTTCTTCAGTTAGTGACACTTCAGTGATGCACCACTGAAAAAGTCATATTATTAATTGATTATGTGGAAGTTCTGTGATCCTCTTACATAGAGATTTAAGTCATCACATAATTGAACAAGTGTTGAATCTTTTTTTGGGGGGGGGGATGCTTTTCAGCTGCCCCAGTCTTCCTGTGTTCTTTATTACAGGAATAAATGTATGCTGTGTGACCACTCAGTGTTTCATGTACATACAAATCCATACTCAAGTTCTAGGGTATGGTTAGAAGGCATGTTCTAGCTATATTGCTGCAAGTGAGAAGGTTTGGGTCAGGTCAGGGTCTTCTTGGATGGAAGACTTCCTAATAATCTTATGTATATAAGCTTGAGTCCTGAGTTGGAGGAATTTTGGAATATAAATAAAGTACGTGAATTTTGTGTGAAACAGCATTTAGGATACAAGGTAGAAATAGTAGTAGTGTATTTTATGACATATATTATCAGTTTAGTGTTAGGATTTTTGTTTTTCATAAGTAGTGTTGCAAATGCAGATGAGGTTGATGCTGTAACATTTTAAATAAATTTTCCACTGTGAGTTGGACAGGTTCAGTACCCCTGTGAGTGTTGCCCACAAATGTATGACCCATGTGACTCAAGGGAGAAGGTGATTCCAAAAGTTGCGCAGCTGTATTAGAGCATAGCCAGTGTAGAAGCTTGAGTGGTAATCATTTGATGAGCATCCTTCCCAGGGGTCATTTTGTAGAAAAAGAGCTAGGGGAACTCATTAGCATAACTCATTAGCATATGCCACACCCCCTGACATCAGGTGCCCGGCGGTGGACCTGCAAGGCCAGCGGGAGTGCGAGGAAGCCCCGCCAAGGCCCTCCCTGGCCCCAGGCAGGCAGGGGTGGGGAGAGGCGGGGAGGAAGCAACTTACCCTCCCTCTTCTCCTGCCTCCTCCTGGCTGAATGAGGGCCGGAAGCGGGGCGGCTGGAAGCAGGGGGCGGGGCTTCGTCATGTGCCCCGCCCCCCGCACCTCACCCAGGTGAACTGCGTTCCCCCGCGATCCCCCCCAAATCGACCTCTGATCCTTCCAATTATAAAGTCCCCGCATCAGATTTATAACACAAGAGCACAGCAGAGGTGTATTAATGACAGTCCTGTGATTGCATTTCTGCGCGCGGGGAGGGTGGGGTATAAATGAAATAAAATAAATAAATAAATAACATTTCCTTTGGAAATTTAGCAGAATCGAAGGGTTGGATCCAGCAACTCACTTTTGCCAACCTTGATCTGATGACTTCCCCGATGGAGAAATACTTCAGAGCCTTGGATCTAATACCATATGCAGTTATCTTCAAGAACTGTTAGCAATTTTTAAATTTCAGTATCTTAATCTCTGTGTTATGCATTTAGATTTTTCACTGACTAGAAGCTTTCTGTTTATCTAAGAACATCCAGATCCAGCTTTTAATGATTCCAAAGGTAGTGGCTAAATCCTTCTGTGCTAATCTAATGGGAAACAAATCAATTTAAGTTATCAAAAAAGGATTTAGAGGTCACTTTACTTAGAGCACTGCAAGTTTGGGGAATGTTTCTGAAACATGAGATCATATCAGTTTAGCAAATGGAAGAAAGGAATTTACTAACGGGTGCAAATGGAATTTCCCTTTCCTGGCTATAGTCAAAAGTCTCCTCTAAGGTCACGTGTGAAAAAAACACCACAGATCATTATATTTGAGAGTTGAGATGCTTGTTTACCAAGCAAATGTCTCAGTAGTTTAACTTTTGACATTTATATCCCAGCTCTCTTTCATAAGAAATCTTTAAAAAAATCAGTTTAAAACAATTTCAAAATCAACACAAGAACATTTCCATGAATGTACAAGAAAAAGAAAAACTTTAACCTATGAAGGTCAAAACAAGCAAATCCATCTTTACAGATAGCAGATTTTTCAGGCTGACATTGTTCAGCCATGGTCTTTATTTTCTGGTGCATTTATTTGGAAATTAAAAATTTTTTGAATAGAAAACTGATTTGTATAGCAAACAAGTGGGAAACCTACAAGGACTTGTAGGAGGCATCTAATTTACCCCTCCCCCACTATTTCCTCTTGCCCTTTCCTGAAAGCCCCCATAGCCTCTCCTGTTTCCCTGCTTCCTTTTCTCCATCCTACTCAACAACAAACCAACCTTTATCTGCCCCTGTCTTAAACTCCTCCCCCAGAAGCCTCTGCCTAAGAAAACCGTGGCCTAGTTGTGTGGAGCCAGCCACTGGGCCTGGTGCACTGCCATAGTAGGGATTATGGGGTGGCACTTCACTTTCCCCTGTTCACACATTATTTCCTCTTCCCTCCTCCTGGCAACCCCCATACTCTCTCCCCTTTCCCTGCCTCATTTCTCCTTCTCAGCCATTCACCAACCTACCTTTTATCTGCTTCCCATCTTCAGCTAAATTCATTATTTATGTACTTCATTTATATACCACCTTTCTCCATAGTGTGATCCAAAGCAACTTACATTATTCTCCTCTCCTCCTTGTGGGGTACTTTGCTTTTCCCCCAAATTTTAAATTTTTATTTGAATTAAAAACAAATACAAACACCACATCGATACCCATATCACGTTGGTTCGTCAAAGTATGGGAATTTTTTGCGATGGACAAATTGTCAGACACGGCAGAAGGCTCATCCTACGATTCTACTGTTAGTAAAATGGACCTCCTTGGATTACGTTTTGGGGCATTCTCCTACTTCATTGCAATTTATCCCACAAAAATACCGTGAATTGATTACTTATCTTTAATAGATGGTTACATTTGTTGAAATAACACAGTTTGGATCGGATTGTAATTATCTTGTCTTCACGACTGAACTATAGGTTAGATTGGTTTGTTTTGTGTTGGCATGTGTGGTGTAATGTACTCCACCATTGGCCACGTGCGCGACCGTTGGGCCATGCGGTCAAGCCGAACATCGGAGCTTCGCTCTTCCAAAGACAATAGCCAAGCGGATCTTAGCCCGCACCTATCAGAGGGCCAGGTCCACGGCCGAGAGCCTATGAAACTCTCGGCCACTGTAAATAGCCTATAGCATAGTAGGGGGTGTGTTTTGGGTGATGGGTTTCTGTGCATATAAACCGGCCTGTGAGCCGACGTTCCTTGTTCTTGTTCCTGCTTAATAAAAGTACTCTTGCTGAAATCACTCCACGTTTCTGAGTACTTTTCACTGGCGACGAAGGTGGGATTCTACCCTTCCTGAACAAGACCCGGAGGAGACCAAGCACGCACCGAGCCCAATTCCGCCGCCGCCGCTCGTGGGGATCACCGCTCATCCACATCGCGCATCGCTCTGCTCGCCTCGCAGCCTCACCTTGCTCAGCAGCCCTCGCTGCGCTGCGCTCGCCACGCCGGGTTTCGTTTGCCCCGCCAACCTCGTTTCGCCTTCACAGCTGGCCCGCACCCCGCAGCGCCACGCCGCTCGCCTAGCCACGCCGCGCTCATCGCCTCGCAGCGCCTCGCTTCACCTCGCCTCGGCTAGCTCTGCCACTCGCTTCTCGCCCTCGTAAAGATGTCGGAGCCAAACGCCACCTCCTCCACTTCATCCGTTCCCTCCACTTCATCCTCTTCGTCAACCTCGGCCGCCACCGCCTCAGCCGCGACCACTCACGAGGGCATTGCCCATTTCGACCTTGCCCATCCCGAGCGATGGACCACATGGGTGATGATCCTAAAGAATTACCTCACTTGCTTACAGGTCACCGACGCAGGCATGAAGAGGGCCCATCTCATACGCCTTTGTGGGATGGATACCCTCCTCCTGCAGGACCTAATCTCACCAAAGGAAGTTGAAGAGGAGAGTTTTGATGACCTCATCGCAACCCTCACCGCCCACCTCGATCCGAAGCCCACAAAGCTTGCGGAACGAATTGACTTTTTCGCTAAAGTCCAAGGCCCGGAGGAGAAAGCCGCCGAGTTCCTGGCCAGCCTTCGACGGGCCGCCACGCAGTGTGCTTTCCCCAGCCTGGAAGACACACTGCTTAATCAGTTCCTGGTGGGCCTTCGAGAGGCAAAATTGAGGAGGCGTTTGATCAGACAGGACGACCTCACGCTGGCCCAGGCACTACAGGATGCGGCGGCTTTCGAAAAAGCGCATCAAGGCCGCAGCGGACACCAGGTCCATCGCACCCAAACCATTGTGGAGTCGGCCGACTCCGAGGAGGA
This sequence comes from Gekko japonicus, assembly GCF_001447785.1. Classification (NCBI taxonomy): domain Eukaryota; kingdom Metazoa; phylum Chordata; class Lepidosauria; order Squamata; family Gekkonidae; genus Gekko; species Gekko japonicus. The sequence continues at coordinate 944,618 of NW_015169188.1, read as the reverse complement.
CGAGGTACTGCAAATCCACCGTAAAGCATCACAACCACCCCACTTGAGAGGACCCCGAACCACGAGATCGTACGACCCAGCACCACCATGTGCCAGCTGCAGAGAACCGCATGAGCGCCGGACCTGCCGTTTCCGGGACGCCATCTGCCGGTCCTGCAACAAGCAGGGCCACATCGCAAAGGTCTGCCGCAGCCGCCGTCAGCCACCCAGGAAGTCCAACCACCAGATGGAGCCGGGCCCCCTCTGCGCAAACCACACTTTAAATTACAGGATTTCAATAAGAATCCGGTGGTTGTGCGGGGCTGGGGCAAGTTCAAGGTGGAGTTCCAGGACTTCAAGGGGTGCCTGGACATACTGGTGGTGGGCGGCCGGCTTTCCAGCCTTCTGGGCATGTCATGGTTCAGGCCACTGGGCTTAACCATTGGGGGGCTCCACCAGTTACAGAAAGTGGACTTCGCGGAAGTTTGCAACGAGTTTCCGCAGGTTTTCGATGGGTCCCTCGGTAGGTTCACGGGACCACCCATCTCCCTGGACCTGGATCCCGCGGTCCGCCCCATCAGGATGAGGTCCAGGCATCCACCCATTTCGATGAGGCCCAAGATTGAGGCGGAATTGGACCGGTTAGTCGCCCAAGGAGTCCTGGAACTGGTGGCGTCCGCCCGCTGGGAGACACCTATAGTCACGCCCGTCAAACCAAACGGGGATGTGCGGATCTGTGCGGACTATAAGTGCACCTTAAACAAGGCACTTCAAGACCACGCGTACCCGGTACCGGTGGTCAGCCACGTGCTAGCCGCACTGGCAGGGGCCCACATCTTCGGCAAACTGGACTTGGCACAGGCCTACCAGCAACTGCCGGTGGACGCCGCCACCGCAGAGGCCCAAACTATCGTCACGCACAAAGGGGCTTTCCGAGTTCACAGGCTCCAGTTCGGGGTTTCCGTGGCCCCGGGGATTTTCCAATCGTTCATGGACTCTCTCTTAAAAGGTATTCCGGGAGTGCAGCCATTTTTAGATGACGTGCTCATCGCTGCCCCCGACAACGCCATTTTCGCCGACCGCCTCCGAGCCGTGCTCCAACATTTCGACCAGGCCGGGCTGAGGGTGAAGCGGGAGAAATGCCTCCTCGGGGTCTCCAAGGTGGAGTTCCTGGGGTTCGCAGTGGACACAAAGGGAATCCACCCCACGGCGGAAAAGACGACGGCAATCACACATGCCCCGGCGCCCAAGTCCAAAACGGAGCTACAGGCCTTTTTAGGCCTCCTGAACTTTTATCATTCGTTTCTCCCCCTGAAAGCGGCAGTAGCATAGCCCCTTCATCGGCTTCTGGACAAGGGCGCACCGTGGGTTTGGGGACCGACTCAGGATGCGGTGTTTCAGGCAGTCAAGGAGCTTCTCATCTCCAACTCGGTCCTCGCCCATTTCAATGAGGCTTTGCCGGTGGTGCTGGCCTGTGATGCCTCGCCATACGGGGTCGAGGCGGTCCTGGGGCACAAGCTGCCGGATGGGCGGGAGGTCCCTGTGGCCTACTACTCCCGTACCCTGACGGCAGCTGAGCGCAACTATGCGCAAATAGATAAAGAGGCTCTCGCGATAGTGGCCAGGGTGAATTCTATGTGTTAATCACTCTTTGGGTGAAGAAGTACTTCCTTTTATCCATTCTAACCCAACTGCTCAGCAATTTCATTGAGTGCCCACGAGTTCTTGTATTGTGAGAAAGGGAAAAAAGTACTTCCTTCTCTACCTGCTCTATCCCATGCATAATCTTATAAACCTCGATCATGTCACCCCTCAGCCATCGTTTCTTCAAGCTAAAGAGCCCCAAGCATTTTAACCTTTCTTCATAGGGAAAGTGCTCCAACCCCTTTATCATTTTAGTTGCCCTTTTCTGCACTTTTTCCAATGCTGTAATATCCTTTTTGAGGTGTGGTGACCAGAACTGTACACAGTACTCCAAATGAGGTTACACCATTGATTTATACAGGGGCATTATGATATTGGCCGATTTGTTTTCAATTCCCTTCCTGATAATTCCCAGCATAGCGTTGGCCTTTTTTATTGCAGTCGCACACTGTCTCGACATTTTCAGTGAGTTATCTACTATGACTCCAAGATCTCTCTCTTTGTCAGTCTCTGCCAGTTCAGACCCCATCAATGTGTATTTATAGTTAGGATTTTTGGCTCCAGTGTGCATCACTTTGCACTTGGCCACATTGAACCCCATTTGCCACGTTGACGCCACTCGCCCATCCTTAACAGATCCCTTTGGAGTGCCTCACAATCCTCCCTGGTTCTCACCACCCTGAACAACTTCGTGTCATCCGCAAATTTAGCCACTTCACTGCTTACTCCTAACTTCCATACTTGCATGTTATGAAGGAATCGCATGCTGATCCAAAAAGTGTGTTCATTTTATTTCACATTTGTTGTGCCGATAGTTGCATTGATTCAACAGGATCATTTGTTGTGCCAATAGTTGCATTGATTCAGTAGGATTGTTAGCAGCATAATGCAGCACTCCACCCTGGAATCAATAGAGCCAGCAGATCCACTGAGAACACCTCCCTACTTTATGACAAAGCAGATTATACCAGATGAAAATTCAACCCTGTATTTGTGTGCAGTAAACCAAAAGGTATGTGTGTATAAATATGTAAATTGCAAACTTCTGTAAATGTCCACTTTATACTGGTTTAGAGATTTAAAATCGCATTTATAATTACAGCTGTACTTTTGTGTTACAGTAGGTTTTAATTTCCTTACACACTATGTAAACATAATATTATGTTCCTTACGTTCCTTACTATCTCAAAGAAATAACCTGTCAGTTTCTGCTATAAAATTAAGCCAATGTTTTATTACATAGTATTTCAATTTTAAATATTTAATAATTTTTGCTGTTTATATATAATATTAAGCTTCCTTTTTCTTTCTTTCTTTTACAGCCCACCCAGAAGCAAATAAATAAATAAAAATCACCTGCTTTCATAAGCTTCAAAGTGTAGTGAGTTAAGTAAGCCAATGAAACAAGAGGCCAGGGAGAGAGGGTATTTGGGAGGGACCAGATGGATATAATTCATGACAACATTTGGTGGAACATATCATAAGGCAAAAAAGAACAGAGACCATATTTCTTCTGCATTTGCTTGTACTTCTATTTCTCCTGTTCAAAGTTGTTTTTTTCCTTTAATAAATACAGTAAGTCTTCAATCTCTTTGAAGCATTGGAGGTTCTTTAGTACTTTAGTACTTTCAATACTGAAAAAAACAAATGCTTAAGTACATGCTGAACAGTCTATGTGCTTGTCACTGCTCTCTGGTGTATCACTGGAGAAGTCTGACTAAATAAGGAAATGAACGAAATTAGCTTATCAGTGTCTGACAGGAATATAGTTCACCAGCCGCTGATACAGTTGCCCATATTTTTGCTGATATCTTCGGCTCTGTTCCTTACACCCAAATGTTTGTTTTATCTGCTTCTTTCTAGTTGAACGGAAAGTTTATTTTCTGCTTTTTTAAAACTTAAAATATGAAGTAATGCATCTCCTTTTAAAAAATTAGCCCATAAAAAATCCAATATAAATCCATTTTTAGGGGGGGGAATTTAAGGATAGGCGTATTACCTATCACCATTGGTCTTCAAGTTTTCCCTTATTTGTATGTCTAAAGAATATCAAGTGGATCAACTATATCTATATATCTTAATTTCCAGCATGCCCTCTCCGTGTGGATATCTATATCTGCACATCGGGGGCACTTGGGGGGCAGGGAGATTTCCCTGCACATTTGGGGCAATACCCAGATGTGCAGAAAAATCTGAAGACTTTTTCCAAGACTTGGGAAAAATACGAGGGGGATATTGGGGATATGCGCAGGCACAGGGAACACTCTGAGAATGGCTTTCCGCTGCTGCTGCCAGGGAGAGGGTGGGGTGGGAGAAGGCTTGGCCGGCCGGTGGCTGTAAGCCGCTCAGCCCTCGTCATTGCCGCCGCCGGGGGGGGAGAAAGTTTGGCAGGCCAAGTTCAAGCCTCACCCCTGCCGCCGCCACAGGGGGGAGGGGGAAAGCTTGGCGGGCCGAGTTCAGGCCTCACCACCGGTGCTGGGGGGGGAGAAGGCTTGGAGGGGTGCGGGCCTCGCCGTGAGTGCCGGGAACGAGGGGGGACAGGGGAGAAGGCTCACCTGCGGCTGCTTCCTTCTCCTCTCGTGGAGCTTCTCCTCCCCCACGTGAATATCGCGGGTTCCCCTTCTTATTATATATTTCACTACTGATTAAAACGCTCAGATTCTCATATTTAGAATATACATCACAATAAGAAAGCTAGAAGTGGAAAAGATCTGCTTCTACTTTATTCCTGAGAATTTGAATCTTTTTTTAAAAAATACATTTTATCAAGTTTTTGGTAAATTACAGACAGTACAGTAAAATTGCATATAAATTGTAAAAAGCTGTTCAAATGTAATACATGCGTAGTACATATAGAAAAAGTAGGACTTATTGTTAACCAGTTCAAAGACTGTATGTTTTTCTATAATGTGGTTGTGCAACCCTCCGACTACAGTGTATTTTTTTATTGTGGCTTAAGCTATAGTGAGGTATTAGTACCTCAAGTAAACAGTAAGAGCTCATATTTAGGCTGTTTAATGTGTTCCCAGTCAAACGTATCTATGTGCATCTTATCCAATATGGGGTACCATTTATCTAGAGGGTTAATTGGCTTTTGGCATCCATATTATCAGTCCACATAGTGATTTTCTCTTGTAGGAAAAAATCCCACACTTTGTGTAGCCACTGCTTCATAGTAGGGAGGTTTTCTGATTTCCATTTGCTTGCCATTTGATTCTGAGCCAGTAACTTCCATTGAAAATTGTAAAAGATTTTCTATAATAATAATAATACTTTCAATTTATTGATCACTTTTTCCCACTCATGCGGGCTCAGAGCGATTTACAGTTACTCAAAGAGACTATGGACTAACAATATATTCATGGGGGATAGGGAAGACAACATACAATATTTAATCACACACACATTTGTAGCTGGTTGGAGGATCCATCTGCAGGCAGTATCAGTCATGTCCCGACGGCATGTATTCTGTCGGCTGGCTGATGACATCAGGGCTCTTGATGTCGCACTGCCACACTGCCACCGCCTGGCTGATTCGTTCCACTGCAGGGAATGCTGAAACAGATTTTTCTCACTTTTGATCTTGCCGTGCCGCAAATGTTAGTCCTGGCAGCTAACACCTCCCAAGGGGAGTGGTGTGCCCACCCCCTTATGGGTGGTCCCCAATTTATCTACTTGCCGAAGCTTTCGAATCGCTGGGTAGACGATGAGCTAGGGACAAGGCTTGGTTGCTCACACCAGCACGGGGCTAGAACTGACAAAGCTTGGCAGTTCAAATGTTATAGTTATGCAGTTATAGTTATGATGTTATAGTTACCCTCCTGCGCCACCCCTCCCTTTCTTATATGAAGCACCTTCTTTGTTTAGTCAGCATTAGAACTTTTTTTTCTTTGTCTTGGAGTTTTAGTATGTTTAGGTGAATGTTCTACTTAATACAAGGATGAGGCCAGACTATTAAATACTCCTGTGACGACCCCTTAACTGGGGAGGTCTGGTTTTACTTTAAAAGTGTTCCTTTTATTTTATTTTACTGGGTATTCCGGCTGCCACCAGGAAATTTAAGGCTTTCCAAACCTCTATAATATAATATTTCTGTCACTGGGTAGGTAAGTCGAGGGTTTAGGTGTTCACGAGGGCCTATGTGTTTCCTGGGAAGAATTTCTTTCAGAACTGGTATTTTAAATAAAAGTAGATTTATTGATATTTCACACACTTTTCTCTCCCACTGTCAGGGATCTGGGCATGTAACTTTGTAACACTTTTTTCCCTTTAGGCCATATACGGTTACTGTTTCTTTATACTTCAACTTTTCATAACACACACAAGACTTCTCTCTCTCAGACCTTAAAACGAACAAACTGCTTAACTCTTTTACCACACAGAACCAAATTATCCCACACAGGGATGTGTCTCCTTCTCTCAGAGACAGAACTTAACTCACTTCCACTGTCTTCATCAACTGTCTAAACTGTAACTCTTGACTGACACACATTTTCTAAAACCCCTCCCCCTTTCTGCCAATCACCAATCACACCACTTGCCTATTTCAACCACCCTAGACTATCTCTCACCGCCATGCAAGCAAACTTTTAAAGACAAACACACACAGTTAAACATGAAATCATTACAACTCCCTACTCATGTTCGACAAGTTCATTACCTCTAATACTTAACAGTTTATTTTATTAATAATTACATTTTGGCTGCTTATTACCATAATAATAAAAAACATACAGTAACAGTATAAAAATACCAGGGGCTTGAACCTATCAATCCTGGATGCTTGTGTCTGATGCAGAAGTACCCCATAGGATTTAATGCAACCTGTTTCTTCCTCCCCCTTCCTCAGCATGCACATAGGGGAATAGGGGGGCTGGTGATCTTCCTAGCTGTTTTCCTCTCACCACACCTTGATCAAAGAGCACAAATTCTGAGCCTGGCATTTCTTGACTGTGTAAAGGAGGCAAGCTTGCTGGAGTTACAGGGTTCCAATCCTTCCTCATGCCCTGCTGTGCTGTCCATTCAAAACAGTCCTAATTCATTCAGATGGGTAGCCGTGTTGGTCTGAAGCAATGGAACAAAGTTGGAGTCCAGTGGCACCTTTAAGACCAACAAAATTTAATTCTGGGTATAAGCTTTTGTGTGCATGCACACAAAAGTTTGTACCCAGAATTAAACTATTGGTCTTAAAGGTGCCATTGGATTCCAATTTAGTCCCAATTAATGTAGTAGTATAGAAAAATAACCACCTTCTTACCATTCCTTCTAGTATTTTAAGAAAACAGGTCTTGTAGGCTGCTCTTAGAAGGTGAATTCTAAATACTAGAAGAGGCTTTATAATTGGTAGAGAATAATCTTTCTTATTATAGTAGCTGTATTTGAAGCAGTGTCTATTTAGTAGATATCTGGGAGTATTTACCCAATAATCTGGACCTGTTCTAAATTTCAAAACTGGTACTTTAAGGCCTGGGCACATACGTTTTCTTTTATTATAATTTTTATTGGATTTTAGCATATTATAAGACAAGAAAATGTTAGGGTAGGGAGGGTACAGGGTATGGGGTAAGACATATAGGAAAATTCCATCCACTTTGTATAATACCTGTTACAAGTTTAGTTCTTTGTTTCCAGTTCTATTCCTTTATAAAATTACTAAGGCTAGTATCATTTAATCAAATTGTTAAAATCTTTTGTTATGCTTCCTGACAAGAGTCAAATTCTGTATAGTTCAGATTTGAGTCTCTCCAAATTTATATTACACATATTCATTGTTCCTGGTCTTCAAAGTTTCTTTCCACCCAGTCATAAAATAGTGTCCAGTTGTTTCTTACATTTTGTTTACTTTTGTCCTTCAACAGGTTTGACAGTATATCCATTTCTGCTGTTTCAAATTTTTTTGTCATAAATTCATTTTCCGTTGGTATCTTTGCTTTCTTCCAGTACTTAGCATAAATAATTCTTGCTGCCGTAACTATATGTATAATTAGATATTTAATTTGTTTTTTATATCAGGCATAATATTAAGCAGAAACATTTCAGGTTTAAGTGGCAGCAATAACAAACATATTTTCCTGTAACATTTCATGAACCCTTCTCCAATATAACATCACTTCTTTATACTTCCACCAAATATGGAAATAACTTCCCACCCATGTCGTATATCAGGCATTGCAGGATACATACTGACTAATTTCTCTGGTGTTATATGCCACCTATAAAGCATTTTATATAAGTTCTCTTTAAAAGCAACCAATTTTGTTATTTTAACATTTGTTTTCCATATTTGCAACCAATGGTCAAGATCAATATTTTAACCAAAATTTTGGCCCATTTTAACATACATTCTTTAATCACATTATCCTCCATCTTTATCCGTAACATACACATAAATTTTAAAAATCAGTTTATCATTTGTTTCATATAAAAGTGTGTCAAACTCTGATTGTTCTGAAACAAACCCTTGAGGTTTATCTTCAGCATATCTAGATTCTAGCTGTACTCTTGTCCACCAATCCAGATGTATATCTTGTTCCTCTAGTTCTTCTTTGGACTTCAACTTGTCTTCCTTTCCTAATAAGTCTTCATATCTAAATACTATTTTCTTCTCCGATAGTCTAGGGCTGTGGTCGCACACACTAAATAATCCACTTTCAACCCACTTTCAACGGACTTTTTCCAACTAGATTTTGCCAGTTCACACAGTAAAAATCCAGTTGGAAAGTGCACTGAAAGTGGATTGAAAGCAATGCCCCCTCTAAGCCGTGGAGTCTTGTGAGTAGAAATTCTACTTTGTGAGCTACTGGCATGAAAGTTGTGGGCGAGCGATTGGGCTACTGCATAAATTAGCATGCTCTGGAGCCATCCTTCCTGAGCTAAGAAAAAAAATGTGTGAGCCGGAGGCTAAAAAACTGTGAGCTAGCTCACACTAACTCAGCTTAGAGGGAACACTGATTGAAAGTCAATTATTTAGCATGTATGGAGAGACCACTGGAGAGACCCATTTCAGGATCTTCACATATATTTTATGCCTGATTCTTTCCCATACTAACAGCAGTGCTTCCTCACCAAGTGGTTTTTAAAATATTTGTGATTATCCGCTTTTTGGTACCAAAGATAGGCATGCCATCCTAACTTTAAATTATGTCCCTCCAATTTTAACAGTCTTGTATTTTCCATTCTTATCGATTCTTTGATCCATGTCAGTGCACAAGCTTTATAATATGTTCCCCAGTCTAGCACATACATTTTCTGCGGAGGCTTCCATGTTGTTAAATGGCCATGCTTTTATCATTTTACAGAATCTGTCAAGCAGAACTGTTCTGGAAGGCCTTCTTATCAAAGGGGAGGATAAATTGCTTTTGATTGCTTGTGTTGTTTTTCGAGTTTTTCAGTCCCAGTTCCACAACATTATTTTGGTTTAATAAGAATCTTTGATGGTAGACCGAATTTTTAAATGTACTTTGTGATATACTTGCTGATTTAACTGAATAGTTCTTAACATATTTAATCCATCTTGCGTTCCAGCGAGAAAAGCAAACTATAAACAATGCTAGTAATAATAATATTAAACTGGGAATAGACAAAGCACTGGAAGAATTGACTCTACAAATTGGAGGCATACAAAGGCTTGCAGGGGGCACATCACTTTCCCCATCCCCACTATTTTCTCTTTCACTTCCCTGAAAGCCCCCATAGCTTCTCCCATGTTCCTGTTTCTTTCTCACTCACCTATCTTCCTTTATCTGCCTCACTCTTCAGCATTACTTCCTTGTCTCTTTCTCTCCTTGAGAAAACTCTGTGCGGTGCTAGCAACCAGGCCAGGCCCAGTTGCCGACTAGGGAGAACTTACGGGAGCACCTTACTTTCTCCTCAACCCCCCCCCCCACACACACACACACTTTTTCCTCTTTTCCTGTTCCTGGCAGCTTCCTTATTCTCGCCTTGCTTCCTTCTCTTGCTTCCACCCACCAAGCAACAGCCTTTATCTGCCCCCCATCTTCAGCTTTATGTACTATTTATTTATTTAAATTACACCCAAGAAGAAGGAGGTGTATGATTACCAATTGTTATTCACTGATGATGGAGAGGCCAAGCCAAGGATTCTTTTGTTGATTTTCACTTCTCATATTCCAGGACTAAACTCCTGATTCTAAAAGAGAGTTCCTGGGCTACGATTTGGTTGGCAGTCTGTAAAGCAAGAGATATGGAAGCCTTGGGGGGGGGGACTGGAAATGTGGGGAAAATAGTTTCCTCCCCCAAGGCTTTAAAAAAAATTCTAATGGGAAATGGGGGGGGGGAGTTTCTGTGAAACATTTTCTCTTTTGGAAAATGTAATATGCATTTTCAGATTTTATTCATTTAAAATATGTAACATAAGCAAATTCATGTAAAACAATCTACTATGGCTGCGGTCACACGCAACATTAGCCACGCAAGAGATACGGAAGACAAGCGGAGTTTCCGGTCGCGATCTCACCAGCACATCTGGGAAGCGTAGCGCTTCCGTGGCACAACTGAGGCTTCCTGCCGAAAAAGCGCAGCAAAAAACTAGTACCTTGGAGGTACTAGTTTCCAGAAACTGCGGGGCAAGGGCGGGCGTCTGATTGCGTTTCCGGTGGTATCCGGCGTCCGCCCATGTCCCCTTGCGGAAAAGGGGTTTTTTCCCCCCACGTCTCCGTGGATGCGCACACGCACCCAACGGAGCATGCGCATTCGTAGTGTACACAAAAAAAGAAAACCAGTTCGCCGCGCCGCGCGCTTCTTCATTGCGGCAGGCGTGTGTTGTGATCGGCACCTCTCCCTTGCCATGGAACCTCCACAGTACCTCCACAGAACCTCCACAGTAGGTCTGATCGCATTACTGCATGTTAGTTTGCCCCGGGGCAAACAGCCACACTTCTCCTCTGCAGTTTCCTGCCCGTGTGACAGGGGCCAGTATTAGGTAATGAGAATTCTGGTATAGATAGCATATTTTAAAGGTAAGTCAATTTTTAGACTTGGAAAAATTCCATAATTTTGCTGTATATGATGAGTATACACTATTGAGAAGTCCAGTGTTTTCAACATTATAAAGCATTAATTTGTTAACTTAATGTGTTTCTAGTCCTGTTGTGACTATAGGACACTCATTCTGTCCAAATAAAACACTTTTATTTACTACAACAGTTGTTTTCAGTGCTGTTTTTCTCCCTCCTCCATCTACCAGGTGACAGAAGCTTAAAATATGTTCTAAGGTAGCATAGGGTGCATCAGTTTGCAGCAATTTCTTAAGTATTGATTTCACAGTTTTGCTTGCAGAAAACAAAGGCATTTATATTTCTCAGTAACATAAATATGCCAAATCGTGCAATATTATCTGTTTGCTAAGTTATACGTTATAAATTGTATGTTACCACAGTAAAATGGTTTGTCTATTTTTTGCTTATGGAGCACTGCTTTGGATCACGTTGTTTGATTTATGAGAGATTTATAGGTAGGTGGTCTTGCCTTTCAGCATTGGATGACCTGTATTCCATTCCAGTTTATAATTATCATTTCTGTTTCAGATAAAGAGCATTAATGCAAAGGCAGAAGATGTCAACAAGCTATAGATTCACTTTGTGTGTTTCCTGTTTTTCTGTACAGGAAATTTTATAGTTCTTGCCCTAATTCTTTTGGTGCAAATTTTGGTGGATTGAAGGATAAATTATATACATAGTAGAATATTTCAGCATTCTCTCTCCTTTCTTCCATACACCTTTTAGTTTGCCTTACCCTGCGCCTGAGGGAAAGTGTGGGACAGGAAGTTTAACATATTAATTAACAATGAAACAACAGTGTTCATTCAAACCACAGAAGGCATCAATATATTTCAGTGACTATATTATTTCTGGTTTTCAACTTTTACTTTGCATTATTGCCATGATATCGTTTAATGCCAAATCCAACTAAGTTCTTTTTGGTATTGTTTGTACTTTCAGCTTCCCTGCTGTGAGATTCCTTAGCGTATAATCAGGGGCTTGAAGATTTTTGAGGCTTTTCTGTACCATTACTTTGAAATGGGAATGACTTCCAAGACATCTTCACTGTGAATCATAGTCGTCACAGTAGTTGCTCATTGTGCTTTTAATTAATCAAGGCTGAAATAGTGTTGTTGGCTGGAATCATTGTTGGACATTGTGGTTATGTATAGAATTTTGAATGTGCCATGGACACAGAAATATGTAGCTGTGGCATTGAATTTCTCAGATTCTGTAACCTGAAGTAGAGCTGGTACTGGCATGTATTGAAAACAGTTTCCAAACGAATGAAAGCTTTGTTTTTTAAATTCTAAAAATACCAAGAATACAAACTAGTTTACTGTCCCATGCCAGAGAACCCTGTCAGAGTTCATGTTCTCCTGATGGGAGGGGGTGATAGCATTGAAGGTTACTCAAACCCCACATAACAATATGAATGTTGAACTCTGTGGGTGTTAAATGAATATCTTCACATCCTGTGTGATGATTTTGCATTTGCAAGTGCAAGCTATTGTTTTATAAACCATTAATGAAAAGCTTCAAAAGACAGGGGCTGACTGGAAATATCCAAAAATCTTTAAGTGAAAGAAGCCAGTGCATGAAGCTGTGTGCTGCAATTTATAACCTGCCTAATTCTTTGACATTATAATTGCTTATTGCTTTCACTATTCAGTTTGCCACTGCATTTTCTTTTAAATCTTACTGATGCTCTATTCATTGTCCTTTTGTACCTCTCCAATAAATAAATCACATTTTCAGTATTTGTTTTTATTTTATCTCCCTGTTAGCTTCAAACTTGTGTACATGACCTTGGACTTGATCTTGCTGCGTCTGTGCTAGGGAACGTTTCATCTGTGCCAAGACTTTGTGCAACCCCTGAAGTACAGTTGAATTAAGGTGATTCAGTGCGCAAGGGAACCATGAAGCATAAAACATACTCCATACCCTAAGAAGAATGAATGAGCTGACAGTGTGAAATGGGGGAAACTGAGATGGGGATATGCTTCGTCTAATCCAGTGTCTCAAAAGTAAAGTGTTGGATAGCTGAAAAATTGCTTCTTAAAATCATTAGAAATCATATATCTGTTCCTGTCATAATATACTGAGGTGAAGTATGGCAGGCTTTAGTGTTAAGCAACCTTAGATGGCTGCCTACAGTATTTTTGCCTAGTGTAGTTCATTTGGTGTAGTGGTATGTTTCCTTCCTACACCATTTTAGTGTGCATGCTGCTCTTCAGGACGGGCAGTAGGATCACTTTTGAGACATGGATGGGTGAGCCAGTTAGAATCCGAGAAGGCAGTGCTTATTAGGAAGCATAAACATGAGAAAACAATTGAAAAGCTTGGTGCAATAGGTAAAGAGGAGTGACCAACCACAGATTGCTCTGCTACAGGAGGAGAAGGAAGCTCTGGGTCAGCACTAGTTTTGTTGACTACAGATGTGAAGAACTTCACTGCCAGTATATTCTCTAAGTTGGAGGAAGGAATTCTACTCCTCACTTCCTGGGCACAATCTGTTGAGTCTGTATTCACAGTCTTGGCCAACACTTGCATATTTTGTAATGCAAATAAAATATCTTTGAAGTAAATTTGTTCCATATTCTGGTACTATATTCTAGTTTTATACTCTATTCTGATTCTAGAAGGATTTTTTAAAATACCATTTCAAAGATAGTGTTCATTATAGTAAGTGCAGTAAATACCTGTAGAAAGAATTAGTCTTGGTGTGCATATATCTGTAAATGGCTGTGTAAAGAATCCTGTAGTTTGCTTCTGAAATTTGGCATGTGATCAAGATACAGCACAGTATGAACACAGGCCAAGCTCTGGCATGGCCGTAAGTGTGAATTAATATAGCCTGAACGTCACAGCTGAGCTCCAGTTAAAGTAATTTAAGCTTTTTATGTAATAAAGATGAGGATCTCCAGTATCCAGGGGCATCATCAGGTGAGAAGCCAAATATTTATCTAAGTACTAACTGGAAGGATTCTTTCCAAGATCAGTCTTGCTGCGAGAGGGGAAAGTGTCAGTGTCCAAAATTCTGTGCGCCTAAGTGAGAGCAAGTTCCACTAAGTTTAGGGATCTTTCCTTTTGAGGGAATATGTGCAAAATTGTGCTATAAATGTACTACAGATGCACAGCATGCCCAACATGATTGTGCAGCCAACCTCCCTGTTTTGGTCTTTTACAATGGAAGCCTGAGCTGGTTGTCTCAAATCTTGGGGAAAGGACCAAGCCTTGGAACATCTGCTGTTTTGCTACCAAGCCTCAAACAAATGGCAGTTCTTCATGCATACGATCTTTGCTGCATTTATTTATTTGTTTAATTCCTTTGTACCCTGCCTTTCTCCCCAATGGGGACCCAAAGCAGCTTACATCATTCTCCTCTCCTCCATTTTATCCTCACTGCAGTCTTGTGAGGTGGGTTAGGCTGAGAGGGTGTGACTGACCCAAGATCACCCAGGAAGCTTCCAAGGAACAAGTTTGGATTTGAACCCAGATCTCCAAGATACTAATCTGAAACACTTAACCATTCATGTTGGGATAAGTACTCAGGTTTTGTCTCTTCATGTTGCCCTTCCTTCAAGGAACTCAGGCTGTGTGGATGGTTCTTTCTCCCCATTTTATCCTCCAAACATCTCTGTGAGAAAGCTTAGGTTGCATGTTAGTAACTGGTCCAAGGTCAGCAAAGCGAGCTTTGTTACTCAGTGCAGAGTTGAAACAGATCCTTGTTTAATAATTGTTCATTGATCACGGGGTGATAGAAATTTGGTAACACAGTAAAGCAAATTTATACGCATTATACCATATATCCAGAGTCAGACGATAAACTTAGTATGGCTGTGCTGCCTTCATGTTCTTATTCTGCAATAAAGTCACTGGATAATTTTGGGTCAGTTGTGCACTGTTTGTCTAACTGACTTATAGGGGTATTGTAAGGCAGAGGTTGCCAACATGGGTGCCATTGACACCTTTCCTGGTGCCCACCAAGTGTTTTTAGAAAGTGGGAGGGGCCAGCTGGGGCTGCTGCCCAGCAAGACCTCTGACTGGCCATTGGAGATTGCTTTGACAGCAGCTGGCCCCACAGCAGAAGGATCTTCACTGTGTCACTGGAATTAAGCTGTGACAGTGATTTTCTGTCTGGCTTTGCCTCCTGTAGCACCCATTTTGTGACTGCGCCCACCACGTTATGTCTGAATTCCAAAGATGCCCACAGGCTCAAAACGATTGGGGACCTCTATGGTAAAGGTTAAAAGAGAAAGGAAGAGCCATGTGTGCTGCTCTGAGCTCTTGAAACAATGGTAGCTACATTCATGGTAGTTGTAGGTGCCGTCAAGTTACAGCCAACTTACGCTGACACCATAGGTTTTTTTAAGGCAGTTAACCTTCAGAGGTTGTTTTCCATTGCCTGTCTCCGCATAGCGACCACTGGCCTTCCTTGGCAGTCTCCCATCCAAGTACTAACCAAGGCCGATCCTGCTTCGCTTCCAAGATCTGACAAGCTCAGGCTAACCTGGACCATCTAGGTCAGGGTAGATAGATTGGTACTAGATTTGTTCTAGATAGATTTGTTATTGAAAGAAGTGCCACACTGACAAGACTTCTGATTGTACACTCAGCTTGCAGGTTGAATTTCTGTGTGCCTCAGCCGTCAAGGAAACAAGCTTGTGTCTGTCTCATGAATCCTTGAGGCACCTGACTTTGAAAGACCAAAAGACTTGGAAAGTCCATGTTCATTTATCTGTCTTAATGCCTCTAAATGGGCATATAAAAATACCCAGAGGTTATAAGAAGATTGGTCATGTAGGCTTGGATCCCCCTTACAGTTTCCTTTTGAGGCTGTAGATTGCAACTTCTCCACCTTTGCCTCCCTATCTGTGGGCAAAAATGTCCTCTTAAATGCTACTCGTACATGGTGGAGTTCCCCCAAGAATACATTGGGGTGGTAATTGGAGGTTTGCCATACAAGGGGAGAGCAAAGATTTCTCCCTTCCATCTTATGAAATCCAAGTTCTAATCTTTTTTAAATTTAAAAATTAGATTCAGGTATAGGCTTTAAATCAAAACCTACTCTTAATTTTTTAATATGTTCATTTTGCTTTTTAAAATGTTTATGTTTGAATTTAAATGGATGAGATTATATTTTAAAATTTTAGAAGTCAGCTTATACTGTTTAGCATCTCTTTTTAATATACAGGGTTGTTTTTTAAAAAAAAGGTTAAATCTAAATGCAACTTTGAAGGCTGTTTTGCAATTACAACAAGATTACAAGATGTTAGGTAATTAAAGCAGTTGTAAATATCTGAGCTGTGTAGTGTCTTGTATGGTAATTTATTCTTTTCTGAACACTTTGTTGCTCCTCAAGATGCTGTAATCACTTCTGTTTTGTGTTTCTGTCTTTATAAAATTTGGAGGCATTTTCACACTTAGGTTGAAAATGCACATAATGCTGGGATCTGAGTTTGGATCCTGACAAAACCTTGTGGAGCTGATATAGCTTGTTACTACAGTGTTGGGGAAGAGTGGTGGAAAGTGCCTTCAAGTTGCAGCTGACTTAATGGCAACCTCATAGGGTTTTCAAGGCAAGAGACATTCAGAGGTGATTTGCCATTGCTTGACTCCTTATAGCAACCCTGGACTTCCTCAGTGGTCTCCCATCCAAGTACTAACCAGGGTTGACCCTACTTAGCTTCCAAGATCTGATGAGATTGGAGTAGACTGGTGTTATGTATTACCTTATGTAGATAGCCTGAATGAAGAATGAGCCTGAGCCTCAGTCACAAGCTCCATAGACTCTCAGTATCCTAAAATCAACAACCTGATTGGCTGCTGTTGTGGAACGGACTAATCAAGAAATCAAGAAAGACTATGACTTTTGGCGGGAACAAACCCTATTGATCTTAAGCGCTCACTCATGATTGGACCTTAGTATTCTAGGGGTGTGGTTTAGCTAGTTCCAGATCTCTCCTTATATATAAAAGCCTTTTGGTGGTGGCACTCTCCAGAACATTCCACACGGTCCCGAATTGGTTGGCGCCCTGGTGTGTCACTCAGAATCTGTCCCTATCCACTGGCTGCATTGCTTGAATCTCGTACTACTCTGAACAGTTTTCTGGTCCCCCCCCCCCCCCCCCATAGCCAGTCAGAACACAGAGGTTATTTGCATATGTGGCCACATTGGCCTTTGCCTCGGAACACAGAGGTCGTTTGCATATGCGGCTGGATTGGCCTTTGCCTCGAACTTCTAAACAGTTTGATGTTGCTGTTCTGAGGTAAAATATGTTCTGAGGTAAAATACATTTACCCTTAGTGCCTGTTGGAGTAAACCATTGTTACCAATCTCCAGGTGAGGGCTGGAGATCACTCAGAATTACAACTGCACTCCAGATGGCAGAGATAAGTTCCCCTAGAGAAAATGGTGGACTTTGTGTCCTTATATCCTGCTGAGATGGCCCCCGTATGATAGTCAATGTAGCAGTCAGGGCTTCAGAGCACGGGAGAGGCTGCAATTGTGTAGGGGGGTTGAAAGCTGAAGAGTGAGGGGGAAATAAAGGTAGGTTGGTGATTGGCTGGGAAGGAGATAGGGTTGCCAACTCCAGGTGGGAAATTCCTGGAGTTTTGAGGGATGGAGACTGGAGCGGGTGAGGTTTCAGGAGGTGTGGGGCCTTGAACAGGTACAAAGCCATAGACTCTGCCCTCCAAACCAGCCAGTCCCTTCTGGGGAACCATTGTTGCTAATCTCCAGGTGGGGGGTGGAGATCACTCAGAATTCTGAGTGTGTTCTGAGCTGAATAAAGAAATCACTTTTGAGAAAAGCTGCCTCAAGCCCAGTATATAATAACTGGGCTATCCAGGTCAGGGCTGAGGAAAAGTAATTTCTGCAATTGGAAATTCTACCAGAACAGATTTAAGCCCCAAGAGAGGTGAAACAAGACATAACAAAAATAGCAACCTTGGCTATCTGCACAGAGACCAAGGAGAGATAGGGAAGGAAATATAGCTCTAGTTTAGGTGGGATAAAAGTAGTGGAGAACTCACTATTGCATACTTGGTACATCTATATATCTAAAAGCCAAGTTGTCCCCTCATGCGGATATCTAAGTCCACACATCGGGGGCACTTGGGGGGGGGCAGAGAGATTTTTCTGCACACTTGGAGCAGTCCCCAGGCATGCAGAAAAAACTAAAAAGTTGAAAAAACTATACGGGGGATACTTAAATCCCCCCCAAAGTAAAAGAGTGTTCCCTGTGCATGCGCAAAGAATGCCCTAGCAACTGTCTCGCTGCCACCACCGCTGGGGGGGTAGAAGGCTTGGTGGGCTGGCGGCACTCAAGACTCACTGCCGTCGGTGCCGGGGGGAGAAGGCTTGGTGGGTCTCAGGCCTCACCACCGCCACTGAGGAGGAAGGTGGGAGAAGACTTGGCGGGCCTCAGGCCTCGCCGCTGCTGCGAGGGGGAGGGAGGAGGGAGAAGGCTTGGCGGGCCTCGCTGCCACCGGTGTTGGGGGAGGGGGGAGGGAGAAGGTTTGGTGGGCCTCGCCTCCACTGGTGTTGGGAGAGGGGGGAGGGAGATGGCTTAGCGGGCCTGATAGATCCACCTGCTGGGCTCACCTGCTGCCACTTCCTCCTTCTGCAGAGCTCCTCCTGCTTCTGCAGGCCGGGAGCTGTGGGGAATACTCCCCCCCACGAGTATCACGGGTCCCCCTTCTTGTACACACTGATTTCAAAGCTAATGTCCCTTTGCTAGTAATTGGACCATTGGGTAACAGACTGAGCAAAAAAGTGGGTAGAGTGTCAACTGTTTTACCTTTGCCAACGAAGTCCTGAGAACGTATTTGGAAGCATCAGTTGGTGTTGCCACCCAGTCAGATTTTGCGGTATACCCAGGAAGATGATGGTGGAGGGCAGTAATTACTGGACTGTTAGTCTGTCAAGGCATTTATGACAGGTACCAGCCCAATCTATTTGGAAATTCTTGGGATGATTGAGGATGCTGAAGGGCTAGCACAGAGTCCCTGTGTGAACTGACGCCATGAATGTAGACTGCAAAGGGATCCGAAAGAGAAGATTGTTTCAACCCCGTTGTATAAATCTATTATGAAATAGCTCCCCATTTCTACTCCCTGAGAATTTCCCCTTTGTAAGGAAAGAGCAGGCAAGTTTATTCATTTATTTCAATGAAGCTGGCATAGGAGAAATTTCAGTAGGGACTAATTATTGTGACAGTTTTTCCTTTAATTTCTTTTTTTATTAATTTTTTCTACAATGTGTTTTCAGTTTGGGGAGGGGGTACTCTGTGAGCTTGGGGACCATTTTGCTACCTGTTCAGCAGATTCTGATCACATCTGTTACAATTATGTATCAGTTTTGTTTCTGGAATCACTGTTTCTGTTCTGTTTTATTTACAATGCAGTAGGCGCAACCAGTTTTGTTGTTGTTGTGTCTCTTTTTAAAGATTGGATATGAAAATGTATCAAGATTAGGATTGTCTCTGTAACCCTTTAAAAGAGTTAACAATCATGTTCTCTGGGTATTATTCAAGTGGCAAGACATTTTTAAACCCTACGTTTTCCTGTGGTGAGAAATAATTAGAGGCTGGTTGTTTGAAAGTGTTTAAGAACTATATAGTACAGAAATATTTTCCCCAAACCAGACTGGAGTGCTCAGATTTGCTACAATTGAGGATATTTTTTTCATTTGCTAATTAGGCTATATGTAAGCATTGCCAGATTTTTTGGCCATATCCTTGCAACCCAGTCTAAGGAATGTACATCCATACCATAACCTTGTTGAGACTGTGGAAAAGACAGGTAATACTGGTTGGAAAGGCTGATATTTTAGAGGCATTGAATCCACTTGTCCTTGATGGGGTGATTTTGACTTTTTCAGAGCAGTTTTTCAGAGCAGAGTTTGGGGGTGCTCATAGATTCTGTATTGCTGTTTGAAAAGCAGGTGGGCATGGTGGCCAGGAGCACCTTCTGTCAGCTGCATCTGGTTTGTCAGCTCTCTCATTACCTAGACTCAGATAATCCGGTCATGCTGATCCATGCTTCTATAACCTCACAGTTGGATATACTGCAATGTGCCCTACGCAGGACTTCCCTTGAAGACAGCCCAGAAACAACAACTGGGCCAGAATGTGGCAACCCAGTTACCATCAGGGGCTAGCTGCAGGGAACATTTGTTGCTCATTTTGAAGCAGCTTAATTGACCACCAGTCTGTTTTCAATTCATGGTGCTGTTTGTTTTTGTTTTTTTAATTGTTATTTTTATTTATTTTCCAGAACAGTTCGTACATAAACATACAAGAATAACATGAACATTCGCTTGTCATACCTACAGAGAAACCTTCAATTCCACTTAGAGGCCTATAAGCTTCAAATATATAAGAATAAAACCATCAAATGGTGATTGCATCCTTTGGGCAACGTTATTATTTTACATTAGGACCCATTTTTGGTAATGAGTATTTGCAGGCATTATATCCTGTGCGGTAAGAAATGAGAAGATTGGGAACCAGGTTGATTCAAATTTAAGGTTGGAAGACCGTAAGGTTTGAGCCCTATGAACTCTTGTCTGCTATCTTGGCCATCACGAACTGATCCCATATTTTCTCATGCCAGGCGGCTAACGTTGGAGGGGATGCTGTGGCTAGAAGCAATGAAATTATTTCTATCAGTCCTAAAACTGATAGACAACTTAAAAACTGATAAATCACCAGGCCCAGATGGCATACATCCGAGAGTTCTGAAAGAACTCAATTGTGAACTTGTGGATCTCCTGACAAAAATATGTAATCTCTCCTTAAAATCAGCCTCCATTCCTGAGGACTGGAAGGTAGCTAATGTCACTCCCATCTTTAAAAAGGGTTCCAAAGGAGATCCGGGAAATTACAGGCCAGTCAGTCTGACGTCGATACCGGGTAAATTGGTGGAAACCATTATTAAGGAAAGAATTAGTAGGCACATAGATGAACAAAACCTATTGAGGCAGACTCAGCATGGGTTCTGTAAGGGAAGATCTTGTCTCACTAACCTGTTAATGTTCTTTGAGGGGGTGAACAAACATGTGGACAAGGGGGATCCAATAGATATTGTTTACCATGGACTCCAGAAAGCTTTTGATAAAGTTCCTCATCAAAGGCTCCTAAGTAAGCTCAAAAATCATGGGATAAAAGGACAAGTCCTTTTATGGATCAAAAACTGGCTAATTAATAGAAAACAGAGAGTGAGTATAAATGGGCAGTTCTCTCAGTGGAGGGGGGTAAGCAGTGGGGTAGCGCAGGGATCAGTACTTGGTCCACTGCTTTTTAACTTGTTCATTAATGATTTGGAGTTGGGAGTAAGCAGTGAAGTGGCTAAATTTGCGGATGATACGAAGTTGTTCAGGGTGGTGAAAACCAGTGAGGATTGTGAGGCACTCCAAAGGGATCTGTCAAAGATGGGCGAGTGGGCGTCAACATGGCAAAGACCTCTTTTGGAATACTGTGTGCAGTTCTGGTCACCACACCTTAAAAAGGATATTATAGCTTTGGAAAAAGTGCAGAAAAGAGCAACTCGAATGATAAAAGGGTTGGAACACTTTCCCTATGAGGAAAGGTTAAGGCGCTTAGGGCTCTTTAGCTTGGAGAAACGACGACTGAGGGGTGACATGATTGAGGTTTATAAGATTATGCATGGGAAAGAGCAGGTAGAGAAAGAGGTACTTTTCTCCCTTTCTCACAATACAAGAACTCGTGGGCACTCCATGAAATTGCTGAGCGGTCGGGTTAGAACGGATAAAAGGAAGTACTTCTTCACCCAAAGAGTGATTAACACTTGGAATTCACTGCCACAGGAAGTGGTGGGTGCTACAAGCATGGACGGCTTCAAAAGGGAATTAGATAAGCATATGGAGCAGAGGTCCATCAGTGGCTATTAGCCACAAGGTATAGATAGGGACTCTGGGGCAAGTGATGCTCTGTCATCTTGGTGCTTGGGGGGGTCAACAGTGGGAGGGCTTCTAATGTCCTGGCCCCACTGGTGGACCTCCTGATGGCACTGGTATTTCTGGCCACTGTGTGATACAGAGTGTTGGACTGGATGGGCCTTTGGCCTGATCCAACATTGGCATCTCTTATGTTCTTATGTTCTTATTATTTCCTTGTTCCTGGCATCTATATCAGTACCCCAATGGTTCAGTAGAAAAACTTCAGGCTTAAAATTAAGATCTATCGAGGTTATTTCCGTGATCTCTTTTCAGACTCCATCCCAGAAATTACTTAGTATTGGACAATCCCACCAGCAGTGTAGAATGGTGCTGTTTTTGACCTTGAAAGCCCTTCACATATTTGATGGACCAAGTACGGTAATCAGGCCAGCCATCTGTTGGCCATCCCAACAGTTAGGGTGTCCCACCTGGTATTTTCTATCTCGGCTGTGGTTCTGTGGGATGGGCTTCCTGAAGAGGTGATTGCGGGGGGGGGGGCATCAGAGATCTTCAGGAGGTGCTGCAAGGCCTGTCTCTTTGCCGGGACTTTTGAGAGACTTTGAATTGCAGTCATCTGTTAAGGGGGGGGGAGATTTGGCTTTTGATCTTTTATCTTTTAATTTAACTGAAAATACTTTAAACTGTTATTGTAAGCTGCCTTATTACGTGCATATGTATGTCTTTTTAGTTTCCTAATTGCCATTGTGTCTACATGCCAACAGTTAGTGCATCTTAGAGCTTCAGAAGGGTACAACACACATGTTTGAAGGAAGCAGAAATCCCTCTGAGGAGTTCCATCTACTTGCCCAATAAAAGGAAGGTCATTGTGTATATAACCAAAATAGAATAATTCGTGTTGTCATTTTATATTCAAGTGCGAAGTCCTTTGTGGATGAGGTCTGTGAGTCAGGAGGTTCATCTTGTAGATAAGGAATTATCAGACTTTAGCAAACCAAAGCCCCATTTTGATTTTAAAATTTTCACAGACACAGGTAGTTGGTAAGATCTATGAATAGCAGTAAATTAACCTACCAATAGAAGAGTTAACAAACAGATGTGAGAACTGAGTTTGAGTCCAGGGGCACCTTCAAGACCAACAAAGTTTTGGAGGCAGAGGCAGGCTTTATTAAGCCACCTCTCTGAATATCCTCCAGGCCCCCAGTAGGGGTCAGTTACCAGAGGTCTCCATGACTTCCAGGTGCACACACAGTCCATCACCAGAGGTCGCCATGAATTCCAGGTGTACTCACACATGCACACACACACACACATGCACATATAAAAATACAAAAAGATGCCAAAAAAAAATATCTACAAAGTTCAACTCTGGGTAAAAGCAGGAACTGAGAGACTCAGCATGTGCAGATGCATACTCCTTCAGATACATTGAAACAGGTTTCCTCAAACATTTTCCATGAATTCCGTTCTTGCTTGTACATAGAACTAAACTTTGTCAGTCTTAAAGGAGCCATCAGATGCAAACGTCATTCTTGCATCTGTTGCTAACTCTTGTATTATCCATCTTTCAATTTGCTGCTATTCACAGGTCTTACCAAATACACTATTCCAATCTCAGCTGTTATTTATTGCTCAGTTACTTATGCATCTTGACTTTAATTAGCCGTTCCTGGCAACTACCCCCCCCCCATCTATATGTAATGTTTGAGGAAATATGTTTCAATGTATCTGAAGGAGTGTGTATCTGCACATACTGAGTTTTTCTCTTGTGCCCAGAGTTGAGCCTTTTAGGTCTTGAAAGTGTCCCTGGACTTAAACTCCGTTCTCACATCTGTTTGTTAACTCTTCTATTGGTATGCTAATTTACTGCTATTCACAGATCTTACCAACCACCTTAATCCAATCTCAGCTATAATCGCCCAGTTACTTATACACAGGGGTCATTTAGTAGAAAAAGTGGTGCAGGAGCTCATTAGCATAACTCATTAGCATAACTTATTTGCATGTGTCACACCCCCTGACATCACCGGAAGTGTGTCAGAGGGCAACACCCACCGCTCAGGCTCCACTGGACTGTTTTGGATTGCTAGCTATTGGGGGGGGGGAACCTGCAGTTCTGCCCTCACAGAGGAGGGAGAGCTTGTACCTGAATAAAACTTGGTCTTAAAGGTGCCACTGGACTGTTTTGGACCGGGGGGGCTCTGCAACTTACCTGGCTGCTTCTTGCTCTGACTGAGGGCTGCTGGGAGCAGGGGGTGGGGCTTGTTGCATGTGCCCTGGGCTCTTTACTGCCGGAGCTCCGCTCCTGTGCGCTCCTGCAGGAAATGACCCCTGCTTATGCATCTTGACTATAACTAGCCCTTCCTGGCAACTAACCCCCCCCCCACCTATATGTAATGTCTGAAGAAGTTATGTTTCACTGTATCTGAAGAACTGTGCATGCACACGAAAGCTTATACCTTGAATAAAACTTTGTTGGTCTTGATGGTGCCACTGAAATCAAACTTTGTTATGCTATAATGTGCTATCATTCAATACTTAAGTGTCCAGTCTTTTCAAGTTTAACAAGATCCAGATATGCTAATAGTCTTCTTATTGTGTGAGACTGTAGTTGCTTCCACACAGTTGTAGGCAGAAGCGCCTGACTGTGGAAGCAGTGGCCAGTAGCCTGAAAGCAGGCAGAAATGGTAACCACATGCCTCATCCCTGTGCCAGCCACTGCTTTTATCTCCCCCCTCCATCCTGCTTTGCCTCCATTGATTGACACAGAAACGCCAATGTAACTACAGTCATGCCAGGATCCCTAGAGCCCTTTCCCTCCCCAGTGAAGTGCAGTGTAAAGGTACACCATGGCTCAGCTGGGAAAAGGATAAAAAGCCCTTTAAAAGCCTAAAAAGAACGCAGAGCTCCACCTCTTCCTGTATTGGCTGCAGGCAGATTCGCTTATTCTGCCTAGGGTTGCCAGGCTTCCCAGAATTGTAGATGATATTCAGACTACAGAGATCAGTTCCCTTAAAGAAAATAGCAGCTTTGGATAGTAGGCACAATTTGTTAAGGCAGTAGAGTTTAGGTTTGATAAGAAAGAAAGTATTGTATATTTAAGCACTCCCCTTAATCCAGTTTTTTTTCCCCTATGGCTTCAGAATGTCAAGAAATTTTACATCTCTGGGTTTCAGAATATAATTGATTCTATAAGGGCACAACTTTTTTTTTTTTAAAAAAAACCCAACCTAAGTAATAATGAATTTCACCCATGGTTGGATAGGAATTTGCAATGGAGATACCAAGAAACTTCCATAAAGTCGATAACTTGTAGCTGTAGGCCAATGAAGAGGGATGGGGAAGGGCCTAGAAGATTTTTCACAGCTGCTTATGGAAATAGCAGAAGACCAGCTGTTGTTATTGTTGTTAGCCATTCAGTCGTGTCCGACTCTTGGCAATTCTATGGACCAGCTGTCTCCACATTTTCCGATCTTGTACAGTTTCTTTGAGTCGTTCCATGCTCAGGATGGTGTTGACTTTTATAGTGTCTAGCCACTGTGTTTTTGGCAGCCCGCTTTCCTTTTGCCACTAACCAATCCAAGCATAATTGCTTTTTCCAGTGAGTTCTTCTGCATGACACACAAACTGAACTTCTGGTATTCATTTGCAAAGTACAATTGGTGGTGTTTGTCTACTGTTACCTGTTTGTGTGCTAAATTCCTTTTTAAAAAAATAAGTAAAAACCAGTTTTGTTTTCTTCTGGAGCATTCATCAACAGTGTTAAGAATATTTCTCAACAAATTGTTCTTATAAAAGACTTGTGAATTCTCTGAAGTAATTTTCCTGAACCTCAGTTTGGGAAGTACAGCACTAGATGTCTTTGTATCTGAAGAAGTTTGTATGCTTAGCCTCATACCTTGAATAAAACTTTGTTGGTCTGAAAAGTGCCACTGGACTCAAACTTTGTTTTGTGAAACTTGACAGACTTCCCATTGTGACAATGTTAAGATAGATTCCTGCAGGCTAGTCTTATGTTTGCTGTGTGTTTGCAGCTTGATTTATATTGAATGTCCAAGTCTTTACATATACATAGGAATATTCAGAAACAAAAACTACAGACAAAGGAATCAAGTAATACTTCTGTATGCTTCCTCTAAGCTGTGGAGTCTTGTAAGCAAAAATTCTGCTTTGTGAACTACTGGCATTAAAGTTGTGAGCGAGCAATATGGCTACAGCATAAATTAGTTTGCTCTGGAGCCATCCTTCCTGAGCTAAGACAAAAATGTGTGAGCCAGAGGCTAAAAAAACTGAGCTAGCTCACACTAACTCAGTTGAGAGGGAATCTGTATCCACCTATCCATATACCTTGTGGAATTGGCAGTCTTGTTGTTTGGTGTTATCAGACTGTCGGGCACATCATGAGAACACAGTGGGGATCTACAGTGGGAGGGAGAACTAGCAGAAATCTTGTAACTTGTAACTGGATGCATGCCAATAAAATTAAAATTTTAACTTTAAACCCTTTTAGTAAATAATTAATACACTTTTTCCTCCCCACATTGTTTATCCTTGGTTCTGAGAATAAGTAAAAGTTTTCCCTTGCTTGAAAGCCACTCAGATCTGACTCTAGGGGGCAGGTGCTCATCTGTGTTTCCAAGCTGAAGAGCCAGCGCTGTCCGAAGACTTTTTCCATGATCATGTGGCCGGCATGACTAAATGCTGAGGTGCACAGAACACAGAACAAAGTGGTACCTATTTATTTGCAATTTCTTGCTTTTGAACTGCCAGGTTGGCAGGAGCTGGGGCCAGAGACGGGAGCTCACTCTGTCACGCAGCACTAAGGTCTCAAACTGCCGAGGTGTCTTAACCTTTGAGCCACTGCAGCCTTCTGAAAATAAACCTTCCACTAAAAACATTTTGTGTGCTATAACTAGCCACCAAATTAAGAGACAGATAAGAAGAAAGAAACATTTCTGTGTCTCACTTCTGGCTCTCTGGAGTGTTAGGATTTGTATCCCTTTTTGTATGTCTGTATCATATCTGATATATATTTTTGATATCAAAGACCTCTGTGACTACACTACTTGGCTATCCTTATCCTGAAATTTATAGTTTTGGTGGCTAAAAGTCTTGCAGGATGCTGATGTCTACTTTCTATTTAACTAGTCCACTCTAGTCCACTTTCTATTTAACTTGTTGTTGTTCAGTCGCACAGTCGAGTCCAATTCTTCGTGACCCCATGGACCAGATCACGCCAGGCCTTCCGGTCTTCCGCCGTCCTCTGAAGTTGGCTCAAGACACTGTCTAACCATCTCATCCTTTGCCGTCCCCATCTTCTTTGACCTTCAGTCTTTCCCAGCATCAGGGTCTTCTCCAGTGAGTGCTCCCTTCTCATTTGGTGGCCAAAGTATTTGAGCTTCAGTTTCATTATCTGGCCTTCCAGGGAACAGTCAGGGTTGATTTCTTTGAGGATTGACTGATTTGTTCTTCTTGCAGTCCAAGGGACTCTCAAGAGTCTTCTCCAACACCATAGTTCAAAAGAATCTATTCTTCGGCACTCAGCCTTCCTTATAGTCCAACTCTCACAGCCATACATGACTACTGGGAATACCATTGCTTTGACCATGGAGACTTTTGTTGGCAGGGTGATGTCTCTACTTTTTATCATGCTGTTTAGGTTCGTCATCGCTTTCCTCCCAAGGAGCAGGCGTCTTTTAATTTCATGGCTGCAGTCACAGTCTGCGGTGATCTGGGATCCCAGGAACGTGAAGTCTGTCACTACTTCCACGACTTCCGCTTCTCTTTGCCAAGGAGTGATGGGGCCGAATGCCATGATCTTAGTTTTTTTGATGTTGAGCTTCAAGCCCACTTTTGCGCTCTCCTCTTTTACCCTGAGCAAGAGGCTCTTAAGGTCCTCTTCACTTTCTGCCATTAGAGTGGTATCGTCTGCATATCTGAGGTTGTTGATCTTTTTCACAGCAAACTTAATTTCCGTTTGTGATTCATCCAGGCCAGCATTTCGCATGATGTACTCTGCATATATATTAAATAAGCAAGGTGACAATATACATCCTTGTCGTATTTAACTAGTACTACTTTAAGTTGTAGACACAGTATACTAAAGCAGACTATCCAGTGGATTCCAGGAATGACCAAATTCATGCTACATGAAGTGAGGTTATTGACTAAGAAACTCTGAAACTTAGTGCTGACTACTTTCTCTGAATTGCTGCCAAGTCTGTGTCAGTGTAATTACCTGCATGTGCATTCTTTCATAGAGGAGATGTGGTTGTACAGTGAATTGGGCAGCTTAAGGATTCCTTCTGGTTACCTGAAGAAACAAGAAATAGTATGGTTGAACAAGATCTAACTTGCCTTGCTGACCTGGTGGATCCAAATACCTATCTTGACCTTAGGCATCTTACAGTTATATCGATATAACTACTGTCTCCTGCAGTGGATGGTTAATACAGTTAATCCTCAAGGACTTGTGGGGGGATACCTTGCTTTCCCCTGTATTCCCCTCCCCACTGTATTTTCTATTTCCTTCCCCTTGGCAGTTAATAAGTGGATAGTTAATACAATAATAATACATACGGTTCAAGGTGCTGGTCTTAACCTTTAAAGCCCTATATGGTCGGGGACCTATCTACCTAAGGGACCGCCTTTCCCCATATGTGCCCCAGAGAGCATTGAGATCTGGATCCCAAAACCGCCTGGCCCTTCCAGGCCCAAAAGAGGCCAGGTTGGCCATAATGAGGGCCAGGGCCTTTTCCGTGGCGGCCCCTCACTGGTGGAATGAGCTCCTGGGTGACATCAGGGCCCTGCAGGACCTTTTGCAGTTCTGCAGGGCCTGTAAAACAGAGCTCTTCTGCCAGGCTTTCAAGTAGGGTGCCGCCATGATATTATGGCCCTGGCCCTAATATCAACAGCACCACCAACCTGGCCTTAATACCAATATCACCACCAGCCGGATGATAAACAGCTTGGCAGGAGCCTGGAGGCGGCCATTCAAATGATGAGTGGATGTGGATGTCACCATATGTATTATAACTATGTGCTATTGGAGTTTTAATGTATTTATTGATATTTATGTTGTTAGCCGCCCTGAGCCCGCCAAAAGTGGGGAGGGCGGGATAAAATATAATAAATAAATAAATAATAAATAAATACTGCAGTGGATGATTAATACAGCTGTGTCCTGTAGTGGATGGTTAATGCATCACTCTTTGAAATATTTTGTCAAGTTCTTTCCTATCCCTCTGTCAATTTAACATCACTCCTATAGATAGGTGAGGGCTTGTCACATACTGTGAACTGCAAAAAGGACCAGGTTTTTGTTTTTTTTAATCAAATCCAATAACTGGTCAGGGAGTTAGCAATAGTTTTCAGTTAGACTTCCAAGATGATTTCTGGTTTCATTCCTAAGTAATTCTCTGTGATATGCAAACCATATTTTTACAATTGGTTTGCAGTAATGTCCTGTCTGCAGTGTTTATACTTGTCTGCACAGGCAAAAGTAGAGTTGCCAAGTCAGGTGTTGCTCCGTAGCGGGGAACTCCCGGCTGGTATCTGGAGCGCGTGCAAAGCGCGCGTGCGGTGCACGCACGTCACCCAGAAGTGATGTGATAACGCCGGGCACACTGGGGGCGGGGCCACGACCATCCGAGGGAAAACCATAGAGTTTTCCCTCGGATGACCGTGGCCCCACCCCCAACGTGCCCGGCGTGGTCGCGTCACTTCCAGGTGATGCGCACGTCGGGGTGGGGCTCCCCCTGGGGCCCGATCTGCCAGCGGCGGGGAACGGGCCTCTGGGGCGGGGGTTTCCCCGCCCCCCCGGGGGGACTTGGCAAGCCTAGGCAAAAGGTACCTTTCTTTATCTTGCTATAAACAGAGAGACACTACATCCACATACAGTTGTGTCAGTGCACACTGGAAAAAACATCTTTTCCACATGAAGCTCCTGGGAGGAAGGCCCAGTTTTAAGTGTCTTGTCACTTGGTAATCTGGAGGATGGCCAATGGAGTCTGCGGGGGAAATAACAACCTAGTCAGCCTTCATACTCTTACATTTTTTGTAGTTGTTTGCTAATATAAACCTAACTTTTTTGTAGTTGTTGTCTAATATAAACCTGCTTAGAGAGTACAGTACCGGTACCTCTAGCGTGTTTGTGTGAATAAAACTATCTGAACATTTTGAGAGCCAGCATGGTGTAGTGTTTGGAATGTTGGACCAGGAGAACCAAGTCCTCGCTCTGACTAACCCAAGTTCACACAGCAAGCTTTCATGGCAGACTCTCTCTCAACCTAAACTACCTCACAGGTATGTTGTGACACTAAAACAGGAAGTGAGAAAATGTTATAAGCCACTTTGGCCAGTTTAGTATGTTGGGGCAAACAGATTAAACTCCTGCCACTTTCTCCATGTAGTCCCAAATTGAGGCGGTGCACAGCTGCTATTTACTTTTTAAAAATGCTGATATCAGCATTTATCCTACTTAGACCCTGGAAATGCCTTTTGAAGTCAGTGAGCATTGGAGGTGAATGAAACAGACCTAGGTAAATAATAGCCATCCCTCCTGACAGTGTGCATTACATAAGTTCCAATCAAATTTTTATAGCAGTCTCATGCGCAAATCTGTTAAGCCAGTTTGCTTGGATTTATTCTGTTTTTGAGCCATTTAGTCAGTAAAACAAATCCTTGTGGTATTTGTTTTTACATGGTTTATTTTGACTAGTATATAGTCATCATCTATTTGTCACACAGAAATTAATGAAGAATTTTTAGAAAAACATTAAACACAAAACATGGATTAATATGCACAATATACATTTATATTGTACGTATTGTATTTATATTGTATAATATACATTTATATTGTATATATAAAATGTATTCTATATACTTTTTTGTATATAGCAAATATATTTAATCTCAGTAGTTCAGTGAATATGCCATTCCCTTCATAGTGTTTCCTTGTCACAGCTGAGTGATTTGTGTATGTTGTACATTTAAGGGGATTCATGCTGTTCTTGTAAGTGCAACATATACACTGTAGTGCATGGTGTTAAGCATGCCTGTGATGTGGTCTCCACCATATTTCTGTCATGTCAAAGTGTAATATTTGTT
This sequence comes from Gekko japonicus, assembly GCF_001447785.1. Taxonomy (NCBI): domain Eukaryota; kingdom Metazoa; phylum Chordata; class Lepidosauria; order Squamata; family Gekkonidae; genus Gekko; species Gekko japonicus. The sequence goes on along the minus strand of NW_015169188.1, from coordinate 913,961 downwards.
ATAACATCTCTATATGCTACTACAAATAGTTACTTTATATTAATTATATATTTTTTCATGACAAGGTAACAACTGTCATAACACTTATGATCCCCAAATCTGGGATCAGAATGAATGTGTTTATATAGGCAAGAAGGAAAGGCTTTTCTACACTTCCTCTCTGTTCTTCTAATAGATAGATTGTTGCTATGGTGATTCCGTCTCAACAGCTATAACCTGGTTTTCCACATCAACTGAATTGCTGCAAGCAAAACATGATCTTTATTCAATCATTAAAAATAATATTGCTTTATTACATAGTTGTCTTGGGAATTGTACTTTAAATATGTATTTTCTAGCCTGTATTTTACTGAAATAATCCATATTAATGCAATGGAGCTTTTAACGTAGAGTTTATGAAAATAAATTAAGTGGTTTTCTGTATCATAAAATGAATCATTGCTAGCAAAGCAAGAGAGGGGGAACACGAGGCTTAGAGCATTTTTTTCTTTAGTTCCTAAAAGGGTTTGATAGCACTAAATGGAATTCTAGAAATTACACACACACACACACATTACATTTTAACTCACATTTTATTAGTTACATGTGATATACAAAGCACAGAACTGCTGTAGGAAAATAAGCAGCGACTCCATGCCAATCAGCATCTGTGACCTACAGCGCGAAGTCATTTCCATCAGTGTAATCTTGCCACTTGAATTGAAACACTCTATCACAGACTATTATGCTTCCAGCAATATTACAGAAGAGTTCAAGAAGGTTGGAATTCATGCCAGTGTACTAAATATGCCCTTAATGGGAGAACTGAACAGTGAGCAATTTCCTAGTAGGGGTGTGCCACTGTTTTCCCCCCGAAACAAAATGATGAAGCTGCTTTACACTGAAGCTGGTCCATATCTGTCTGCTGTGACTGGTAACAGCTCATCGAGGGGCCAGGTGAAAGAGATGTCTTTCCCTCAAAATTGGGTTTTTTAGATCACTTATAATGCAATTCAATACATTTATTTTTAATTGTACAAATACCATATGCATGTTAACTGGATGCATTTGACTATGTGTGCAGTCTGTGATAGTAATTACAGTTCCCATTCCCTAGGCGGGGGTGGGGGATCCCCCATTTTTTGAATCTTCGGCCGACCACCGGCCAGTTGGCCAGTAGGGGGAACATCATGCGGTGACATCCCCAACACAATGACGTCACCCACCACATTGTGTGGTGGTGCTCTGATTTGAGGGCAAAACTATGGTGTGACCCTGGTTTTACCATAGAGTTTTGTTCTCAAACCAGTGTCACCATGCGACATAACTTTTGGGGGGTGGAGCCCTGCCCCACTCCAGGAAGGCTCCCTCCCACCCACCCCACTGGTGTGTTGTGGAGACCTGCCGACCCTAGTAGTAATATACCACAGTAATAACTGTAATAAATTGTAGTATGTGTGATTGAAGGAATCCTATTAGATGCTGCAGTCTTATCTATCACACGACTTTGTTTTTCTTATGTATCCAAACCGTACTGAAAGTTAAAAGACAGAAGAATAAACCTTTTTGTTTATTGTGCTGGGGGGCAAAAGTGTATCCAATAATACAGGCAAACTATAATCTTACCAGTAGAGCTCTAAAATAACACAGAGAATTAATCAGGCCAGGAGCTCCATTCTCATTAAAAGCATAACCTCTTTGAGATCAGCTAGCATTTTGAATGGTACATATTTCAAAGGATGCAAGAGTTTGTATCTGTTTGTGTTTTGTTTTTGTTTTTTTGGCAGAAGTTCAACAGCCTGTAGTCAATGTATAATTATTTGTTGTTAGCAGTGTGGTAAATTAATATAGTTTTTATCCCACTTATATGTGATATAGTTCAGAGCTGAACAAATCCCAGGCACTAGGACACCATGGCACCTAGAAATCTCATTGTGGCATCTAGTATTTTCAGCAATTATTAGATGCGAGTCTTGGTGATTCTCAATAGAAGTACAAAGCATATTTAGGTGAGGTTCAAGCTTTTTGTTGTAATGACAACCAGGGTTACCCCATATTTATTTAGACACTGCCTCAGTTTTGTGTCAGACTCCCCTGGCAATTGGTCATACTCCAGGGCCACAGCAGCCTCCAGTGTTTCCTTTTCTTGGCCTGGCTTTAGCTGAGCCTCAGATAGGGAGAGGAGTTGGGGATTCTAGCTCACACTGGGCCCTCTCTTCCCCTCAGCCATCTTCCTCTCCCCATACCTTGCAGGAGCAGTGTTATGTATTAAGATGGCTGTGACCGCGTGCGCCTGGCCATGCGGTCTACTGGACTCACAGACCTTCAGGTCTAGAACAATAGCCACCACAGATCCTAGCGAGAACCAGTGGGAGCGCTAGGATCCTGATAAGAACCTATCGTTACCAGGGCCATGTTAGAACCTATCACGGGAATTGGGGGGGGGGTGTTGGGTGTGAGTGTGTGCATGAATATAAGCCGGCCTCGCACCGGTTAAGTTATCTCTTTTCGTTCCGATGTAATCAATAAATGTCAGCTGATTTCACTATGCTACGCCTGGAACTCCACTACTTTTTAAGCAGTCTGGATTAAATGGTCTTAAAGGTGTCACTGGACTCAAACTTCGTTCTGCTGCTTCAGACCAACACAGCTACCCACCTGAATCTGTCTACCTCTGGGTGCAGCCTGCTGCCTGAGCCCTGCCTCCCCTCTAAGGCCTATCCTGGGCTCTCAGGCAGCTGCTGGCACATTCCTTGGTGTGGCCTCTGCCTTTTTTCTTTCCCTGAAGCCCCTGATTGGGCTGCCTGATTTAGTGGTACCTGGGCAGGGCTGTCCACTGCCAGAGTCCCATCCACCAAGCCTTCAAGTCTTTCTGGAGCAGGTGAGTATGGTGGTAGGGTGACTACTCCTGAACAGTTTGTATAGCTTTAAAAAAATGACAAACTGTGGTTCAGTGGTAGCAATAATTAGAAGATGTACTCATTAAAATCTAAAACTCTGAAGGCTGAAAAATAAGTCTGGCTCCTAAACTTTTGTGGCAGCTTGTAAAGCCCAAGAAAATGTGTCAAGGCCTGGTATAGTTGCTGGATTCATTTAATGGATAACATACATATATGAACTGCTCTATGGCAAAATGTGTGCCTTTTGGATCAGTTCCATGACTCTTAACTGAAGTATGGCTGTGACATATTTAGGAAATTTGCTTTGCACTGAGGGCTATCAAATAAATATTTGTGAATGATATTGCTAAGAAGGCTGGATCCTGTAATCAGTGCTCTAGTATTTTGATATCTAGTGTTAGGCTCAGAAAAACAACATCACAGCTGGTGGCGGTGTGATGCAAGACTTCCTATGCCATGGTGGCTGGTACATTGTTTGTCCCATATGATTTGCACTGAAGTCATGTACTGTTAGGAGTCACACCATTTCTTCTAGAAGAGCTCCTTTGGCTTTAACAATTGCATGACATACAGCAATTTCCCAGGCAGATAGATGCAGTGGCAAAATAATTTGGATTTCTATTTTACCACTGAATAATATAGGTTTGCTTCCCTGTTAAAGTGAATCAATTTGCTTGTATTTTTAAAATCAGAAGCAGTGTCACCAAATCATTTGTTTCCATTTATGTTTATTTGCTGGGCTCAGGATGGTTAGTCACTGTTTGCCACCCCTACTTAGTATTAATTTAACCCGTCTTCGAAAAACAGTTTTGGATGTCATTGCTGGGGGGGGGGGATACAATAGTTTTGCCTTGGGCTAGATGAAATATTGTTCTTGTCATTCCTGATTATTAGCACTTCCCTGGCATCTCTTCAAAACAATGGTTTTAATATTGCAATTTTACCTAAAAACATACAAAACTAATGGTAGGTATCTAAGCATGCAGTTCTAAAGACTTAAGGATACTAAAGTCTTTAGATTTCTCCTGCTCCCCTCTCCCAGTTGCAGACCCCCACTTTCCCTATACTGTTCCAGAGGGGCCAGTGACCTACCTCCAAGAATAAAATTTGGGTAGCTGTGGGCTGCAATGAGAAGGGGAAAGGAAGGTCTTGCTCTGCAAGGTGTGTGGATCTCATGCAAAAGTAATATTTATTTGCAAATATTTTATTAATGTAAATTGCTTTTTTCTGCCCACCACCTGAACTCAAGACTGTTCTCTTCCTTAAACTGTTCAACATTGAAAGATATTATAAATACTTCCAATACCTGTCCTATTGAATTAACCTGCTGGACAATAAATGTTTTATTTAGGCTTGATGGTTGTTAAAGACCATGTTCAGTGTATCATTTGTTCATTGTGGCAAATTGTGGCCTTTGTAATTAAAAAAAAAATTAAACCCAGCAACAATAAGATGGTAAAGTCAATAAACAATATCAAAAACTAAAAACAGCTTAAACCAACAGATAAAACATAGCAGCACCCTAAAACAGCATTAAGAAGTAGCACAATAAAATAGAAGTGACTTAAAACTACAGTAAAACACAGCAGGGCCATTAAAACTTCAATGGGAGAGTAGATGAATGGGTACCTGCTCTTAAAGCGGGGGGGGGCACCCTTCCTTCCCTTCTTGGTGGCGTGGCGGTGATTAAGGAACAGAGTGGCGGTGGCAGCGAAACATGGCAGGGGTAGTGGCGGTGGTGAGGCGAGCGGCTCGAGCGGAGATTGGGCTGGTGAAGCGCGGCGGCGGGGCAACGCGGCAGGCTGGAGCCAATTGGGACAGAGGCCGGCTGCGGTAGCACGCGCCATTGTGCGCTGTGGGTCCATACCCAGAAGGAGTCGCTGCGACCGAAAGGAAGACCTGCGCCAAAGACGCTGTCGCCCGGATTGAAGAACCTCCGTAAGAAACAACAACAACTAAGACCCTGCCATGGGTGCCTGATAGGTAGCCTCTTCCCCTCATTGTGTGTGTGGCCCTAGTAAGGTAATGTAATTAATAATTGTACAATGTAAACCGCTCAGAGCCCTTAGGGTGTGAGCGGTCTATAAATTGAAAGTTAAATAAATACATAAATAAACATAAAGCAGATTATCTGGATAGTCACCAAATGTCCTCTGGAATAGGCAAGTATTTCAATTAAGCTGGAATACCAGAAAAAGTTGTATGATCCCTGTCTCAGGGCAAGTGGGAGCTTCACAAGACGGGGACAGAAGCTGAATGTGCACTCCTGGAAAACCACTCAGGCTTTTGCAGCAGAGTATTTCCATCTTGGGTTAAATTCATATGGGTAACTAGGCAAAATAGCAACCATATTCAGACTCCACAACAAACTTTGGTTTGTGGCATAGGGTTGCCAAGTGTACTTACCCTTGCTGGCGGGACAGCCTTGCCCGTCTCCGGGAGCTCTCCGAGGACGTGTGTGCGCGCGCGCACCACCAGCACGTCACAGGAAGTGACGTGCAACGTCGCTCACGTTGGGGGCGTGGCCCAGATTGTCGGGGAAAACCATATCATTTTCTCCCCAACAATCTGGGCCACGCCCCCAATGTGAGTGACGTGGCTGCGTCACCTCTGGTGACGCAGCTTTGGGGGGGTGGAGTTCCCCCCCAGGGCCCGATTCCGCCACGGCGGAAATCGGGCCTCCAAAGCGGGGGTTTCCCCGCCCCCACTTGGCAGCCCTGTTGTGGCAGCCAGGCATAAATATGATGTGTTTGCTTTGTTCATGTGCTCCGCTCCTACTTGCCTTTTGTGCCAAGCATGATTGAAAGCTTCCTTGTTTTGGAAATCTTGAATAAAATTCTGCTGTTCTGTGGTGTTCAATACAGGCACTTGGAGAAATTAGAGTTTATTTGCTCCACACAGAATGGAATTTTAAACTAGGATTAAGTGTTACGTATCATTGCTGTTGCTAACATTAGATCCTTCTTTTCATCTCTTCTTTTCCATCTCTTTCATGCTCTGGGGTGTTTATAGTTGTAGATTGACAATCCATTACTCAAAACCAAAGCATTCACCATTAGACTCTGACAGTCTTTCTACATAGTGTTTTATTGTAAGCCAGCAAGGCTCTGGAGGTTTTATCCTTTCCAAGAACTGAATTATCTATCCTTTTCAGCTACCTTTTGAAAATCTTTCAACTCCATAGTTGCGTAGCCCCCTCAAAATTTAATTTTTTCCTCATTTACAAGCAACTTAAGTCTCTAAAACTTGTTCTTTAAAGCTTCAGCAAGAGGTGCAGCAGATCCTCCTGCTGAGACAGTGGTGCCCTTCCAAGAAGGAGGCTATTGACTAAGGTCCTTTTTATTTGGGCTCTTTAGAGCCACTTTGGCTTCCGAAGACAAATGGATTTTTTTAAAGGTTTCACATGCTGAAATTTTATGTGAAGAAAATGGTGTTTTGATTTGTAGTGTTCCCACTTCTGATTATTTCTGCATTGGGATTTCAAACATGTGTGGCATATATATTTAATGAATTAAAGCATGTAAAAGTACATTAGAACACCTTCCCTATGAAGATAGGTTAAAGAGGTTAGGGCTCTTTAGCTTGGAGAAACAACAATTGAGGGGTGACATGATAGAGGTTTTCAGGTTAGTGGAAATTCTGTTCTTATAAACAAAATGTGATCATAGGAAATACTGTTTAAACACATGTTAATCTTAAGCACTGCGGCACCAAGGGCTTTATTCATTTGTATTTTCTCAGGAAAATTATGCTTCGTGACTGTCAAATGTAAAGGATCACTAAAAGCATACTCCCAGCAATGAACTTGGCAGACTTGGCTCAAGTGATCCTCTGTAAAAATTCTACCTTTTGTTTCCTGAAGCTTTTAATGCCTTCTTAAAATATAAATATATTCAGATTGAGATACAATTTTTTTTAATACTCCCCATGGTAAAAAAGTCAGTTTATAATATTTATTTTATTAGATATATAGGTTGCATTGAAGTTTTCTTAAGGTGGTAGTTGGATAGATTTCATTTGGAAGAACTTATCAGTGAGAAACAGGAAAAAGTAGAATGCGACTGTGAAGGTGATACAATTCTTGATGATGTTCATATTTTACCTTTAGAGTATTTTTTGCTGCTCTTAACGCTGGATGAGAACAGGAAAGAATCCAAAAAGTGACTAATATTGGAATTTTGTACACATTTAGGATACTTAAATCTTACTGAATAAATGTGTTAATACACATACTGTGACTGTGTTTGTAGGTATATATATTTATACAGGGGTCTTTTCGTAGAAAAAGAGCTGCAGGAGCTCATTAGCATATGCTAATGAGCTACTGGGCTATTAGCATATGCCACGCCCCCTGACATCACCGGAAGTGATGGCAGAAGGGGAAGCAAAAGGGGAGGGAGGCATCTTCAAAAGCCTCCCCTCCCCTTGGGGGGGGGAGCGAAGAGAGAAGGGGTTTAAACTTTAAACCCCTTCTCACTAGAGTTGGGCCACAGGAGGAAAGATAGAAGGAAAGAGAGAGCGTAGAGAGAAGGAAATAAGGGAGGAAAGAGGGAAAAAAAGAGAAGGAAAAGGAGGGCAAAAAAGAGAAGGGAAGAAGGAGGGAAACAGGGAAAGGAGGAAAAAAGAGAAGTAGGCAGGAAAGAAAGAAAGAGGGGAAGAAGGAAGGAAAGAGGGAAAGGAGAGAAGAAAAGGAGGAAAAGAGGAAGGAAGAGAAGGGAAAGAAAAGGAAAGGAGGGAAAAAAGGGCAAAAAGATGGGGGGAGGGGGAGGCTCTCCCCCCCACTTCCCCAATCAAGCCTCCACCACCCCCCGCGGATCCCTCACTTACCCCGGGAGGCGGTGGGGAGCGTCTTCTGGCCTCCCCCAGGCCGCAGCACTCCGGCGCTGGCCTGGGGAGGTGGTGGTGGGGCTCTTCTGGCCTCCCGGCACCCCCCGCCCCCCAGCGCAGCTCGGGGGACCCGGGGAGGAGGCTGTCTGGGCCTCTCCCGAGCCGCAGCATTCCCGTGCGGCTCGGGGGACCCGGGGAGGGGGCTGTCCGGGCCTCGCCCGAGCCGCAGCGTTCCCGCGCGGCTCAGGGGACCCGGGGAGGAGGCTGTCCGGGCCTCGCCCGAGCCGCAGCATTCCCACGCGGCTCGGGGAACCCGGGGAGGAGGCTGTCCAGGCCTCGCCCGAGCCGCAGCGTTCCCGCGCGGCTCGGGCGACCCGGGGGCGAAGCTGTCTGGGCCTCGCCCGAGCCGCAGGGCTACCCCGCGGCTTGGGCGACCCGGGGGCGAGGCTCTCCAGGCCTCACCCGAGCCGCAGGGCTCCCGCGTGACTCAGGGGACCCGGGGGCGGGGCTTAGGGGACCTGGGGGCGGGGCTTGCCGCCACGCGCACTGGCGGAGCGGCGCTCCGGAGGGCTCCGGCCCGAAAAGACCCCTGTATTTATAGATCCTCTATCACTATCTTCAGTTTAAGGTTGTACAAAATATTTGTGAATGATCTGAAGACTTCTGCTGTAAAAACTTCTATTGGCAAAATTCTGTTGGACAACTAAAAGGACTTAGATTTTGTTAAAATAAAATGATCCGTTCACAACTTTGCTAGCATATAAAATTATATTATTTGTAGCATGCTTATCAAATGTTAAAAAAGAAATGCCATCATTTTATTCAAAAAAATTACAAACGTATTGAATATTTGAGGTGGCAGCAAACTGCTGAACCCTATGCTAAGGGGTTAAGAGCAGCAGACTCTAATCTGGAAAATGGGGGTTGATTCCCCAGTCCTCCACATGAAGCCTGCTGGCTGACCTTGGGCCAGAATTCTGAGCTTGTTGTGAGGAAAGGAAGGGAAGGTGATTGTAAGCTGCTTTAAGATCTCGTAGGGTAGAGAAAAGCAGGGTATAAAAACCAAGTTGTCGTCTTATTCTTCTTCATCACATATTTCTTAAACTTTTGCTTATCTGAGCCAGAAAAAATCTGGAAAATAAAAATTAACAAGGGGAGCTCACCAAATTTGTGGGGGGCTTTATTTTTCTGCTCCCCTTCTACTCTGCGGCATGACCATTCCCCTCCTTGCTCCCTTTTACATATTGGTATATATCCACAAGCATTATCTAGTGTTATTGATGTTCTTATATAAAAACAGTCATACCATGCAGTTTGTGAAAATTATTTTCAGTGAACAGAAGCTTGTCTTAAAAGCACTTCACTCATTCTGAAAGGAAATATTATATGGGAGATTTTTTTTTCAATGTTTCCCAAATTTTTAATTTTTCCATTGAGGAAAAAAAATTCTTCATAAAACAATGACAGAAATCAGGGGACGTGGGAGGTGGCTGAATCTCCCTCCCAGCTGTAACATATCTAGGATAAACAAATATTAACACTGTGCCAACCCCATCAGAATCATTTGCTGTCAAACTCATTAAATTGTCCAAAACAGGAGACAAGAGTATTTTCTTGATATTTCTAAGTATTTAAATATTTTAAAATGTAAAGTTGTTGAATGTAATATTATTTTTAGTTTGAAAAAAATAGACAATGTGTAATAATTTGGGTTTTTAATAATTTAAATAATAGCAGTTTGTGGCCCCATTAAATCACTATCCCATTATTTTCATTTAATGAGTCAGTATTATATTTATTTCTATGGGCAATCCTGGAATCCCCTACCTGTAATTAGCCTTTGTGAGCTCTTACTCTGGACCAAATTGAAAACTGGTTTTTTTTTAAGGTGAAAGATTTATGTGATCTGAAGAGAAACCGGTCTGTGGATCAGCGATGGTGGTCGTTCTCCCTGGACCTCAGGGGAGCGACTCGCACACCAGTGGTACGGAGGGGTGCTACCTCAAGTAGCACTCACACGGAGCCTTTGCGATAGGCTCCAGGCCATAGGGCTTTTGAGAGGTAGCCTCTTCGATGGCTAAATGCCAGAGAATTGAGGCTCCCCTCCGCCCTGACGGTCCGGCCGCCGCGTGGCCCTCAGGCACAAGCTGATTTGACTGGGACAAGCACTGGAAATCAAGCAGAATATCAATCATTGTGAGCGAGGTAAAAAAAAATGACTGACAATGAACGTGAGTTCAAAATAAAGAAAATGTTTTAAAAGCAAACTCCCCCCCCCCTGTGGGAAAAGCGGAACGCAAAGAGGTCCATCAGTGGCTATTAGCCACAAGGTATAGCTAGGGGCTCTGGGGCAAGTGATGCTCTGTCTTCTTGGTGCTTGGGGGGGGTCAACAGTGGGAGGGGTTCTAATGTCCTGGCCCCACTGCTGGACCTCCTGATGGCACTGGTATTTCTGGCCACTGTGTGACACAGAGTGTTGGACTGGATGGGCCTTTGGCCTGATCCAACATTGGCGTCTCTTATGTTCTTATGTTCTTATGAATGGATAGATAAGCATAACGAAGGGGGCAGGGGGGAAATAAGCAGCAATTTTGTTTTGAGAGACTTACTTGAGCGCTGACATCGAGGTGGTGATTTTTTGAGTCCGAGAGAAGCGGTTTGAAATCTCGGTTTGAGTCCGAGAGAAAGCGGTTTACAAACAATCGCATAAAATGGCGGCCTCCCAAAGAACGTTTAAAGTTAAACCGGCGGGTAGTCAGAGCCCAAAAGTGGAAGAGGGAGCAGACGTCATGAAAATGTTAGCAGATATGCTCAAGCTGGTGATGGAGCAACTCGATGGTATTAACCAGCAACTGACTTCTCTGAATCAGAATTTCGCATCCCAGCAGCTCCAACTGGCAGAAACGGCAAAGAAGGTGGAGCATACAACTGAGAGAATTAAAGAGATAGTCACCACAAACAAGAAAATGAAGAAAAGAATGGGGGAAGTTGAAGCAAAACAAAACTTCCAAGAAAACCGTTTGTTACAGCTACAAATGGAAAAAGCCAACATGATTCTCAGATTCCAGGGAGTTCCTGAATTGGCGAAGGAGGATCTGAGGAAGCTGCTCAGCGAGATCATTGCTCCAGCAATAGGCTCAACAGTTGATGAAGTAGTAGATAGAGACTGTTTATAGGGCATACTCCAACTATATTAAAAAAAAATAGCCTACCTGGAGAAATTGTGGTCAGATTCTGAAGAAGACAGAACAGAGATGCTATTTTAAAAGTGACTTTGTTACTGTCCTCAATTAAATATAAGATGTGCTATAAACAATGGGGCTGCAGTGGCTCAGAGGTTAAGACGCTGAGCTGCAGACTGGAAGGTCTGTAGTTTGGCAGTCCGAGACCCTAGTGCCACGTGACAGAGTGAGCTCCCATCTCTGGCCCCAGCTCCTGCCAACCTAGCAGTTTGATAGCAAGAAATTGCAAGTAGATAAATAGGTACTGCTTCGGTGGGAAGGTAACAGCTTTCCGTGCACCTTGGTGTTTAGTCATGCCGACCACATGACCACAAAAACGTCTTCAGACAGCGCTGGCTCTTTGGCTTGGAAATGGAGATGAGCACCGCCCCCTAGAGTAGGATGCAACTAGCTTTCAAGCAAGGGAAACCGTTACCTTTTTATAAACAATGCAGAAAGTGGGATGTCGTAAGATATACTCTTTCCTAAGAATTGTGCAAAAATGGTAAATAATAGTTATATTTAAAATATTTTTCTAGGTGGCTCATGTTAGGGATGTAATGCAACTGTAGAAGAACAATTTTTATAAAGGAAATTTTGATTTTGTCTGTTTAATTTTCCCTGTTGCTTAAAATGTATAGGATGTATTATTCTGCTTTTCTTTCCTTAGTTGTGTTTAGTTTATTTGATCTATTATGCTTATTTCATTGTTTTCTAATTGTGTAATCCAGCTTTATGGTATTACTTACTGTACGTATTTTACTGCTCTTATTGCACTGTTTTATAATTCTTAAAACTGCCTTGAGTCTTAGTGAGAATGACAAAGGAGGTAAGGAAATGAAGCCAGTCTTTTTTTATACTCTTTTTTTTAATAGTCCAAGCCATACAGGCAAAGTTGTGTTCCAGAATGGGAAGCAGAGCAAAATCAGAGAACAGATGATTTTCTGTTTAATTCATTTCTTTGGAACTTGGCTTTTGGCATTAAAAGCTGGATGCAGAAGAGTTGTGACAGCAGGACCTAGCCATACGGAGCAATATTTGACTGAGAGTAAAAGTGGACACGCATTCTAGAGTGCAGAAGAGGTAGTGGAAAGGAAGTTACTGTATTCCAGGATGTTTGTTTCCAGGTCAGAAAATTTTGTGTTTAGACTATGTCCACCACACTTCAGAATAGTTTCAGAGGATAGCCATATTGGTCTTCAGTATAACAGCTAGATTCGAGTCCAGTAGCACCAGGTATCTGATACAGGGAGCTTTACTCTAGAAAGCTCATACACTGCAAATATTGTTAGTCTCTAAGGTGCTAGTGGTCCAGAATCTAGCAGCACACTTTAGAATCTGTGTAAGATTTGGACCTGAGTAAGTCTGGTGCAAGGAGAGGGATGGATTTCTCTTTTATCTCCTATGTAGCACTGAGAGGGGCTGAGTAGAAAGACAGCTGAATGGCAGCTTTCCACTTGGAAGCTGTATAACAGCAAAACGATGAAGAGAATCTTGTGCATTTTGAAAAGCTGGAAGAGTATTCTTGAGAATAAACACATTAGCAGGTACCAATATCACTGCCTGTATACATGCAACAACAGGGCAAATAATGGCTCCATGGGGGGCATTTCAGATTGGGGAAATGGCACAAGAGGAAATGGTCCTCATCGGAATAGGATCCCTGTGCAACTGTTTTTGTTTGTTTGTTTGTTTTTAAAAACACCATTGGAGCTCTATTAATAGAACTCCCAATATCTCATCTCGTGTAGCCCTAAGTGGTCTGCATAAATGATGCAAGGGTTTTCACCCGTGTCTGAAAAAATTATTACTGGATGATCCTTTGTTAGTGACATGTGCAAAGTAGTCTTAATATTCTCAAAGTGATCTGTTAATGTATTCTGATGCCAATGTTATTTTAAAAAACTGAACACTGGAGAGGTTCTTTTTAGAAGAAGTGTGGTTATAATCATAATACTGATGACAGAAACAGCACATTCCTTTTCCATCTGTCAGTACTTTCTGTACAAAGATATGACGCACAAGAGTTCTGATAAATGTCCTGGTGCGTAGGAGCTTGCACTTAACAGAAGGATGAACTGTGCTACGGAGGAGAGTGCCAATAATACCCTTTGTGGTGTTGCTAGGTCTACTAGAGTGGCCCGTGTCATACCTACTGCCACAGTGGCTAAGTGATTAGTACATAGAACTCCCTTTCCCTGAATTGTTTGCTTAGAGCATAACAAAGGCTCAGGTTATTACTTGATCCGGTAAGGCTCATTTTGTTTTTTGTAATGTTACTCTGTAAAGTTTCAGCAACAAATAATGGAAATCCTAAGCATAGATATATAAAGTCACCTATCATATACGAGAAGTCAGCATAGACTGATCTGAGTAGCTATAGAAGGGAGGAGTTTCCTTCTTTCAACAGAAAAAAAAGAGTATTGTAATTGTATCTTATGTATAGAGAAATCAGTTGAATTGAGAGAGCATTGATTCAGAGTAATACATGCATTTTATTGTTAGGTAATGGTGTGGCATTGATGAAAGTAGATTACCTCCATAAGAACATGAGAGAAGCCAACGTTGGATCAGGCCAGTGGCCCATCTAGTCCAACACTCTGTCACACAGTGCCCCAAAATACCAGGTGCCATCAGGAGGTCCATCAGTGAGGCTAGGATACTAGAAGCCCTCCCACTGTTGACCCCCCCCAAGCACCAAGAATACAGTGCATCACCTGCCCCAGCCTGTGAGTTCCTATCTATACCTTGTGGCTAATAGCCACTTATGGACCTCTGCTCCATATGTTTATCCAGTTCCCTCTTGAAGCTGTCCATGCTCGTAGCTGCCACCACCTCCTGTGGCAGTGAATTCCATGTGTTAATCACTCTTTGGGTGAAGAAGTACTTCCTTTTATCTGTTCTAACCCGACTGCTCAGCAATTTCATTGAGTGCCCACGAGTCCTTGTATTGTGAGAAAGGGAGAAAAGTACTTCTTTCTCTACCTGCTCTATCCCATGCATAATCTTATAAACCTCGACCATGTCACCACTCAACTGTTGTTTCTCCAAGCTAAAGAGCCCCGAGCACTTTAACCTTTCTTCATAGGGAAAGTGTTCCAACCCTTTTATCATTCTAGTTGCCCTTTTCTGCACTTTTTCCAATGCTATAATATCTTTTTTGAGGTGTGGTGACCAAAACTGTACACAGTACTCAAATGAGGATGTACCATCGATTTATACAGGGACATTATGATACTGGCTAATTTGTTTTCAATTCCCTTCCTAATAATCCCCAGCATAGTGTTGGCCTTTTTTATTGCAGTCACACACTGTCTCGACATTTTCAGTGAGTTATCTACTACAACTCCAAGATCTCTCTCTTGGTCAGGCTCTGCCAGTTCAGACCCCATCAATGTGTATTCATAGTTAGGATTTTTTGCTCCAATGTGCATCATTTTGCACTTGGACACATTGAGCCCCATTTGCCACGTTGATGCCCACTCGCCCATCTTCGACAGATCCCTTTGGAGTGCTTCACAATCCTCTCTGGTTTTCACCACCCTGAACAACTTTGGGTCATCTGCAAATTTAGCCACTTCACTGCTTACTCCCAACTCCAAATCATTAATAAACAAGTTAAAAAGCATTGGACCGAGTACTGATCCCTGTGGTACCCCACTGCTTACCACCCTCCACTGAGAAAATTGCCCATTTATACTCACTCTCTGTTTCCTATTAATCAGCCAGTTTTTGATGCACAAAAGGACTTGTCCTTTTATCCCATGACTATTGAGCTTACTTAGGAGCCTTTGATAAGGAACTTTATCAAAAGCTTTCTGGAAGTCAAGGTAAACAACATCTATTGGGTCCCCCTTGTCCACATGTTTGTTCACTTCCTCAAAGAACACTAACAGGTTAGTGAGACAAGATCTTCCCTTACAGAACCCATGCCAAGTCTGCCTCAATAGTTTTTGCTCATCTATGTACCTATTATTTTCTTAATAATAGTTTCCACCAACTTACCCGGTATCGAAGTCAGACTGACTGGCCTGTAATTTCCTAAATCTCCTCTGGAACCCTTTTTAAAGATGGGAGTGATATTAGCTACCTTCCAGTCCTCAGGAATAGAGGCAGATTTTAATGAAAGATTACATATTTTTGTCAGGAGATCCACAAGTTCACATCTGAGTTATTTCAGAACTCTTGGATGTATGCCATCCGGGCCTGGTGATTTATCAGTTTTTAAGTTGTCTATCAATCGTAGGAGCTCCTCTCTCATCACCTCAATCTGACTCAGGTCCCTCAACACCACTCCCGAAATCAGTGGTTCTGGAGTAGGCAAGCAC